>NW_017387324.1:98050-300115 GCF_001636725.1 Cordyceps fumosorosea ARSEF 2679 | reverse complement strand
AAAAAAAAAAAAAAAAAAAAAAAAAAAAGGGCAAGAAATTAATCCAGCCTCGTCTTCTAGGCATCCATGAGACTATTGATTTCTCAATGAGCAGAGAAAGAAAAGTACCCTGTCGTCCAACATCGGTGTTGGGTCCGGGCCCCATCGCTGCCTTGCTGTATAGCTTCCCTCCAGGCAAGCAAGCGCAGCTCCCCACCCGCCAGTCGGCCGTGCACCCGCGTGGTTGCGTCGCCGCCCGCCGTCGCCGCCTTACAGCCTACCTAGACTGGCAGGCGGGCTGTCCACTCGATCTCACAGAGGGGAGGAGAACCGTTGTTTCTCATGCGCTTGGTTCCGCCGTGAAAGCCAAGCCCCGAGGGCTAGCGGCGGTGTTGGTGGCTGCTCGAGTTTGACAGGGCTACATGTTGGGTAAGGCAGGCAGCAGAAGGCTAGCTACCAACAAGGAGCAATGCTACCAACATGGGAAGAGATGGGTGTCGGCAGAGGTATATAACGGGACGGGTTGGAAGCCGTTTTGTGAAGTTGGGAAGCATCTTCATCTCATCCTGACCTTCAACCCATTGCCATCCCCTTCAAGAGTATCAATTACTACCAAAGTCTGTCACTCGACAATTGAAACAACCGCCGACTTCACAATCACTCTTCTCTCTACTTTGCACCTTTGCCACCAAACAACCGCCAATATGCTCATGTCCTCGCTCGCTTCCATCCAGGCCGGCTCCGTCTACACGACCAGCACCGTGCCCATCGAGCAGACCTACGGCCTGCCCGCCTCCTCCAAGACGGGCGCCGCCGGCGCCGGCGCCACCCCGCCCACCAGTGAGTCCAGCCCGCCCAGCGAGGCGAGCGACTCGGTGACGCGGAGCCCCTAGGAGACGGAGACGACGGCGCTTCCCCGGGTCCGGCAACCAAGACCGAGGGAGGGACGCCCGAGCCGTCGACCGAGACCGGCCAAGCGAAGCCCGACGACAACAGCACGGCTTCGGCCGGAACTATCAAGACCGAACCAAAGGACTAGGATGGGGGAAAGGAAAAGCAGGCGCATGGTGTCTATATATACGAATACAATGGCTTTGAGGCCGGGGCCCAGGGGAGGGGGGGTGTTGTTCCAGGACACAGCATGGAGCAAAGACGGGGGTAGAATCGAGGGCATAATAAACACTAGCTTTGGTTGAAGATATATATATATATGCGAGCTTACATGCATTGCCAACCCTTTCACTTTACACCAGCAGAGACGTTGTTGCCTGTAGATTTGTGCGACGTGACAGGAACACCCCATCTCCACCGCGAAGAGTTCGCAATTGGGCAGATCGGGGCGCGGAGATCGTGGGGGGGTAGTACAGGAGATCCAGGGGGGGGGGGGGCCTGGCTAACAAGCTCCGTGTCACCATGAGAAGTTGACCAATGTCGTATACAATACTTACTACTAAATAGGGAATGGCAAGTCAGACAGCAAAGTCGTGGGCACCGACAAAGTCCGTGACATGGCGAAAAGGTTGATCAAGTCCATCATAGATAAAAAGGGTACAAGAGTAAAAATGTCTAATACTGCTAACGTGACCCAGCAACGCAAGACGGCCCATAACGCCATAGCCAAGTGATGTGTTTCATTTTCTTCCTTTTGACTTCTTCATTTTGTTTGTTCATGTCGCTTGCTCGTTTTCTGTCGTTGGTTTTTTTTTTTTTTTTTTTCGTTTCTCTTTTTTTTAAGCCCATAGCTTATTGTTGGTCTTGCTTAAATCCCACGACCAGCCAGCTTCTCCTCGGGCTTCATCTTGTCGCAGTTGATGCCGACCATGGCCTCGCCGATGTTGGTGCTCAACTCGGCCAGCTTGGCCGCGTCTTTGTAGTGGGTGACGGCGTCGACGATGGCCTTGGCGCGCTTTGCCGGGTCGCCGCTCTTGAAGATACCGGACCCAACAAAGACGCCGTCACAGCCGAGCTGCATCATGAGCGCCGCGTCGGCGGGGGTCGCGACGCCGCCGGCCGCAAAGTTGACGACCGGCAGGCGGCCAAGCTCCGCCGTCTGGCGAAGCAGCTCGGCGTCGACCTCGAGCTTGCGGGCGAGCTCACGGATGCGGAGGATGCCGCCCTCAGCGAGCGCGGCCTTGGCATCTGCAATTTCGCGGTTGACCTTCCTCATGTGGCGGACGGCCTCGATGATGTCGCCGGTGCCAGCCTCGCCCTTGGTGCGGATCATGGCCGCGCCCTCGGCAATGCGCCGCAGTGCCTCGCCTAGGTTGCGGCAGCCGCAGACGAAGGGCACCTTGAAGGGCGCCTTCTCGACATGGTACTCGTCGTCCGCGGGGGTGAGCACCTCGGACTCGTCAATGCAGTCGACGCCGAGGGCCTCGAGGATCTGGCACTCGACAAAGTGGCCGATGCGAGCCTTGGCCATGACGGGAGTGTCTGGTACCTCATCGATGATCGCCTTGATCATGGCCGGGTCGGACATGCGAGCGACGCCGCCGTCCTTGCGGATATCGGCGGGGACCCGCTCAAGGGCCATGACGGCGCAGGCGCCGGCATCCTTTGCGATGCGCGCCTCTTCGGGGTTGGTGACGTCCATGATGACGCCGCCCTTGAGCATCCGCGGGAGACTAGCCTTGACGAAGAACCCAGTGCTGGGTTCGGCGGCGGCGGCGGCGGCGGTGCCGTTGCTACCGTTGGTTGCGTGGTTCTCGGTGGTCATTGTGAGAGTTTTGTGTGGTATTCTGGTGATTCAAAAAGTCAGCGGGATGTGTCACGGCGTGGGAGTAGATGTCAATGAATGTCAAGGTGGTGGTTGGTAGAGCAGGCGGCAGGCAGGTCGACGGCTCGGTGGTGGCGGGGAGGGGCAGAACGAGCCGGATCTTACCAGTCAATTGAGACGCGGGATGGGGAAAAGAAGAATGAAAGATGGAGGGAGAATCTGGGGGAGGCGCGGATGTAATAAGCAAGTGAGCTTGTTTTGTCGGACTGAGTCAGATGTGTGGACGGAGTAGAAGAGAAAGGAAGTGCCGCGAGCATCGGAGACTCGCGGATGGGCGCGGACGACATTTTGAGTGGGCGCGAACTTTTTTTTCGCCTCTGCCCCTCGTACAGTTACAGGTACGTACCTATAGTCCACTAACAATGTGGGCTAGCGAAGGCTTAAGAGGAGGGGGAGGGGCAAGCCAAGCGGGCAGGGGCCAATTACCTCTTCTATTAGGTATGTATGTATGCACCCTTCCTAGAACCAAGGTATTGCATCTGGCTCATCAACACACAAATAGTCCAACAAGGTTCTGTAAATATTGGACGGGTATCCCTTGATCCTCAACCCGTCAAGCGAGCACAACAGAAGCCCAAGCAAAATTCTTCCTACAGGTCGGGCTTCACAGCATCTACCACAATCGCGGCTACCTACATCCACAATCTCCCTCTCACCAACCACATACCTCAATTCGACAGTCAGCCTCCGCAACCAACGCAAGCAGGTTCGTTTACTATTATCAAGAGTTTATATTAATAACTACCTACAGCATCTGTCTGTACGGAGTGCATGCCGAGTGCAGCCCAGTCAGTTACCACACTTGCAGCACCCAGTCCCCGCCTCAAGGGTCCCGGCTAGCGCCCGCTGCGGACTGGCCCTATTCGGAAGCCTGCAGCATGCGGTGCACGGTGCCGGCTGCACAGCTTCCCTATCTACGGATACCTGCCATTCGTTTCATCGGCGAGGTTATCAGACCATCGGCGAGGTTATCAGACCATCGGGACGGCATCAGACCGCACCTTTCACATCCATCAGCCGTCCAGCCGCCGTCACACCGCAGCGATCGCTTCCCCGCCGTACCGAGAGACGGGGATCGACCATGCACACACGACCGGTCAGCACGGAAAATCTGGTCATGACAACCTCGATCGAGTCCTGCCCGCGCCAGCCAGTATCACAGACGTGTCACTAACGCTCGCACCGCCCCCAGTGACAACGCACCAAACGGACGAGGAGAAAAATTTCCTGATGATGAACGACCATGAATCAGACCATTGACATCTGCCGTACTCTCTATCTAAGTATGCTGGCTGCAACATTCGCCTCACGCACTAAAATCCATCACCGACCACGCGCTATGCGCCACCACCACCACCACCACCACAACTAGGCCGAACCGCCCGCTTCATGTCTCGCAAGTTAGATCGACGACCGGCCTGGCGGACTTCCTCACACATGGCTGAGGCTGCTTCTCAATATGCACTCTGTACCCGGTGTGTACAAGAAACGCCCTTTCCTGCATCACCGCAACAGATCGTATCACAACCTTATCCGAGAGGTCACGCTTGTCATCTCACCATGCCCGTCTACCCGCTCTCCGAGTGCCCGGGTTCGCCGTTTGCCTTCGACTCATTCTTCGTCACACTGAGTCGCGGCGCCCTCCCGAGTAGAGTACAAGCCTTTTCGCTGCTCTACCCAGAAGTTAGTCCTCTCCACCGTTTTCACGCCGTCCTCCACCCATGACTATTCCGTTACGTACTGCGCCGTGGGTTGTATAGGGCAGTTTTAGTAATAAATCACAGGATAGCCTCAGGCTTGACCTGGCAGTATGGAGCGACCATCAGCATCAGTGATACTCAGCTGTTGTGCACCTCTTTTTGCTCTTTTCGCCTCACTACGCGACCGGATAGCGCACACACACCACCCTGTCAGTCGCGCCCTGTCAAGGTACCACTGCAGCGGTCTCACTGCCATGTGGTACTTTTGACTTTCGACAAGGGTGGCGCTACAAGGGTGTCCGAAGGCGGAGCTCCATCAAAAAAAAATAGTCCCCTCCAGAAAACAACACCGGTGTCCGTCTCGATCCCCAAGACCGGCTTGAGCCGATAATAATCAGCAAGTATTCCGTCGCCCACCTATCGTCACTCGTTGATTGTGATCCGACTCAATTCTTCCGCCCTTTTCCAATCCCGGTATCTTCATACTACCTACTCCTCTACCTCTCGCTCGATTTCTTCTTCCTCACAGCAACAACGACCATGCAGCCCACAACCACCACCGTCGGCGTCCTCGCGCTCCAGGGCGGCTTCTCCGAGCACGTCGACCTCGTCCGCTCTGCCGCCGCCCAGCTCGCCGACTCCCTTCCCACAACCGTCACCGCCGTCGAGGTGCGCACCCCGGACGATCTCACCCGCTGCGACGCCCTCATCATCCCTGGCGGCGAGAGCGCCACCATTTCGCTCATCGCCCGCCGGACCGGCCTTGTCGAGCCCTTGCGCGAGTTTGTCAAGTTGGTACCACCCCAAATGCCATGAAGACCCTGAAGAAAGAAAGACAGAGAAGAAATTTAAGAAAAAGAAGCGAAACTGACACTCCTTCCCATTCCTAGTGTCCTTAAGAAGCCCACCTGGGGCACCTGCGCAGGACTCATCCTCCTCTCCAAGGAAGCCAAAGCCGCCAAGCAGAGCGACCTGGCTCTTATCGGCGGCCTCGACGTGTGCGTTCACCGCAACCACTTTGGCCGCCAATTCGACAGCTTTACCGCGCCCCTTGACCTGCCCTTCCTGCCCGACTCTGCCACCAAGCCCTTTGTCGGCTTCTTCATCCGCGCCCCCATCGTCGAAGAGGTTCTCCGCCCGTCCACCACTAGCGACAAACCTTCTTCGACCGAAGGAGTCACCATCGTCGCCAGGCTCCCCGATCACCTCAACGGAGCCAAGAACAAGACCATCACTTCTGAGGTGGTCGTCAGCGGCGCCGCTGGAGACATTGTTGCGGTCAGACAGGGCAACGTCCTCGGCACCAGCTTTCATCCGGAGTTGACGCCGGACGCGCGCATGCACGCCTGGTTCCTGCAGGAGTTTGTGCTGAAGAGCAGGGCATGATAGAAGCAAAAGTGAGAAAGAAAGATTCAAGCACTAAAAATATACGGCGCAAAGAGAAACAGGAATTATGGCGAAATGACAGTCACGGTGTTTTGGATTTCTATATTATCATTTGGCGGCTTCATCCATTACTGTCGCAGCGTTTCATAGATGATAGATCTTTTTATTACTATTTCTCCTTATATCATCGTGACCTGCTCTTCATTTCTTCGTTTATTACCCCAACAAGGCATGCATCCCTCATGAGATACACTCCAGGTCACTTTGTTACCACCCACAACAAACCCCAGCTGGCAACCTCCAGCATCTGCGTAGGACGTTGTAAGTACAAGTCGGTCGTCTTCACCTGTGGAATCCAAGGAGAGCAATCGTAGTCCAGCGAAGTCGATTCCAAGTAGGGCCAGCTATGTAGTAGCAAATCAACACCATATGCGGCTGGACTGTTATACAAAGGTCAAGAGGAGGCCAACTTGGAAGGAGATGCGGGAGCTCTTGGCGGATAATGGAGGGTAGGAACAGTATGCTCTGGTTAAACGCATCTGACGATTCCTGGGTTTGGCTGCTCATCAAAAAGTCGCAAAATGAGGCGATAAGATATCTCGGATATAGAAACTAGTAGCATACTGGTTCGTGCACCAAGAAGCATGACATGATTGTGCAGTTTTACTAATTTAAGTAGGAATCACAACATCATTCTGCAACCGTGGGCGCACCCTCACAGTCGCTCATGGCCATGTCTACCCGTGATTGTTCAGTCAGTAGATGAGGAATATAGAAAAAGAAAAGAAAAAAAGAAGAAGAAAAGAACTGGGGAGAATTTAGTCGCTGAAGCTTACAGTTAGCTGGGAGTCTCCTACAAACAAAGAGAAGTACGGAATAACATGCTTCTCCCTCGACCTTGCAACATAACGATTTAAAGCACGGCTGAGGTTGTAAATTGCACCAGCGCTTAAGCTGTAGATAAGATGCTAACTTTTCACAGCTTCTGCCAGGATCTTGTTGCCACAATACATCCATTTTTATGAGCCTCGTGAACCCCTTGTGCCCAACAATAATGCGAATAACCCTTGAAGTCACCCACAGAAGTTGACTACAGGGTAGTTTGGTAGATTGGCGGGGCTGGCTTGTTGCGTCATGCAAGCGGGCCAGAAGGGTGCCTGACGACTCGCGATTTGATTATGGCGCCCGCCAAATGTTTCGCTGAGGGGCAAAGGTAAACGGATCCAAGCTTACTCGCGGATCGCGCCTTTTGATGACACCTCTTCCTAGCAACAACACCTTTCCTCCATCCATGCGGTAACAATCCTTTTGAGCGGTCCATTTCTTGCATTATAGCTTCGAAACAAACCCGCACGCGAAACCTTCCCTACCAGTAAACTACCTGCTGTCCACCCGTCCGCTCTAGACCTGTGTTCGCCACACGCACATTTAATTCTCTTCTACAATTCACCTTGTCCGCACCACCTCCAAGACACATCGGTGCCTCGGTACAATTTCTAATCTCAACACGACTTGCCAACACGATCTATCACCCTCCATCTCCCGTCGCACGACGTCTACGAGCTGAGCTCCGTCACGACGCGCCGATTCAAACACCTCTTGGCCCCCAACAAAACGCTTCGACGGTCAGGCGCCTGCCCACCATCGGACGCGCTGGGGACAACGCGCATAGACTCTGATACATTCATCGGAAAAAGGACAAGAGCTTCACCATGGCCGACGAAAACATCAGCAACTTCAGCGCCATCACCGGCTCCAGCGTCCATGTTGCTCGCGGGTACCTTGAGCTTGCCCACGACGACTTTGAACGTGCTGTGGCCCTCTACTTCGAGAATCCCGACTTAGTATCTGGCATGAGCGCTGCCAACTTATCCAGCACTACCAACAACAGAGGAGCAACGTCAGCGGCTGCACCTCCGGCTACATCATCAACCCGCGGCGCCGTGTCCCGGGAGGACTCAAGCGGCGTGATTCACATTCCTAGTGACGACGATGAAATGGACTACAACTACGCCGATAGTGGCGCCGAGGACAACCATGATGACGACGAAGACGGCAGCGGCCACCAGGCGGCGTTGCTCGCGGCCAGCTACGCACAGGAGGACGAGGACGCCGCCATGGCCAGAAGACTGCAGGAGGAGTTCTATCAACAGGGTGGTGGCGGCGCCGAAGCGGATGTGCGCGCGCCAATTGCGAGAACGACAGAGACCCTGGTCGCCCCGGAGTCTGCCTGGGGACCTGCAGATGACCAGGCTATTCTGGAGAGCCTTCGACGCCGCCGACCAGCAGCTAGTAAGAACACCAACGCCATATGAACGTGAGTCTTGCAACTAATCATCGGAACAGGAGGGCGCGGTGCTGGATCTGCAGGCCCGTTTGCACAGCGTATATGGTCAGATGGTGCGGCGCCGTCGTCCAGCACAGCGGCGAACGGCACGCACGCACGGCGACTCGAGGATCTGTTTCGCCCGCCATACGACCTCATGGTGCGCATGTCATGGGATGAGGCGCGCACCTTGGGCAAAGGCGACATGAAATGGATACTGGTCAACCTACAGGACATGAGCGATTTCAACTGCCAAGCCCTCAACCGCGACATCTGGAAAGATCAGTCCGTCAAGGACCTGGTGTCAGAGAACTTCATCTTTCTACAATACGATAAAGATTACCCCGACGCCGAGGAATACATCAACCTTTACTTGCCCAACGGCACGCATGAGAACCCCGACAACTACCCATACGTCTCCATCATCGACCCACGCACGGGCGAGAAGGTCAAGGTCTGGAGCGGGCGGCCCTTTCCCAAGGCGAGCGAGTTCCACGCAGAGCTGGCCGAGTTCCTAGACCGGTACAGCCTCGAGTTCAACAGCAAGAACCCCGTGGCCAGGCCTAGCGGGCCCAAGCCAGCCGTGGTGGACGTCGACCGCATGACGGAGGACGAGATGCTGGAGATGGCGCTCAAGAACAGCCTGACGGGCGGCGCCGGCGTTGGCGGCAGCAGTAGCAGCGGCGGCAACTCGGGCTCGACGCCCAACATCCACGACCCGGACGCTTACACCAAAGCAGACGCGGGGACGGAAGAGACCAAGGACGATGATGATGCGGGATCCAGCGCATTCGCGCAGATCTCGTCGACGAACCCGCACACCGAGCCCGCCAACGACCCGGCGACGACGACGCGGATCCAGTTCAAGCACGCCGACGGGCGCGTGATCCGGCGCTTTGCCGTGTCGGACCCCGTGCGCACGCTGTTCGAGTGGCTCAAGGCGGCGCCGTTCGCCGGCAAGGAGGGCGTTGTGTTCGAGCTCAAGAAGATGCCGCAGGGCCAGGACCTCGTCGACAGCCTGGACGCGACCATCGAGGAGGCCGGGCTGAAGCAGGGGACCGTCATGATTGAGTTCATCGAGGACTAGGAAGAGATGTGTTGCAGAAAAAAAAATGGGGATATAGAATAAAACGAACACATGGAGCAAGGCAGAGGGTGGATGGGCAAGAGGGTGCGGACGGTTTTTTGGTCTTGAGCTGTGTTTAGTTTCGTCCTTTTTTTTTCTGTTTGTTAATCTGGCGGAGTGCGCAAGACTTTTTTACTAGTCTCTAGGCCCGTTCAATATATCCCGAAATGAACAAGGAGTTGTGAGTGAGTGATTGTTGGAGTCACCCCGGATCCGTCAAGCGGTGCGCTCTTCTCGGGCAAAGCGATGAAGACGGCGAGACAAGCCTCTGTGTCGCTTGCGGATATCGGCCCCCCCCCCCCCCCCTTTTCTCCCCCCTTGGGTTTCTTTCTTCTTTCCCCGTCAATGAACCGCTCTTGTGAGGAGCTTTGCGGGCTTACATACTTTTTTTGATGCTGGTTGTCTGCGTGGAAGACAACGGCCGCCAGTTGGGCTGCGAGCCCGCTCTGACTTTACTTGCATGCACTGGACTAGAGTTCGCATTGTATTCGATTATATATTTCAATTACAATCTGCTGCTTGCCGTAGCGACAACCGTAAATCGGGCTGACGCCCGTCTGCGTTCTTTTGCAACTCGTCTCGGCGTTTCCTGACCATCCGCCTCAGACAGCTCCCGTCTGTCAGCAACCTGCACACTCAGTCCTGTCAGATGCGCTGCTGACGAGAGCATCAGGCACGATATGGCGATCTAGACGGAACGATTGCTGCGACAGGCATGCCGAGACGGATGCTCCCCAAGCTGAGACTGGGAAATCATCACGACTTGTTCCAATTTTCAAGCCCCATGACATAAAACATCGCCATCATTATATATTAAACGAAAATTTGTCGTTCTATAGCTTCCAATACCCATCAGTTCGCCTCCAAGAGAAAACGCAAACCTTTGCTTCCCTAAAAGTGGCATTAGTCATCGTCCTCTTCATCCTCGGCACATTTGTTCACATACCTTGTAAGGGATCGGGATGAAATAATCCGATGCCATCTGACAGTCGCGCGGTGTTGTCTCAAAAATTCTGAACGAACCGATATCGCCGTCTCGGCGGTCGCCCTTCAAGTCGCCGCCGACCACCCCGCCGCTGCCCCAGCAGCGGAAGAGCTTAGCGAGCATGAGGTGCAGCTCGGCCTGTGCGAGGGCCTGGCCGAGACAGACGCGGGTACCGCCGCCAAACATGATGAGGTAGGAGTCAAGGCGCTCGTCTTCGTTGAGCCAGCGCTCAGGGTGGAAGCCGAGCGGGTCCGGGAAGATTGCCTCGTTCATGATGGTGCGGTAGGGACTCATGCTAACGACAGTGCCAGCGGGTATGTGGTGGGTGTGGCCGGTGGCCGGGTCGTTGATGTCAAACGACTCGTCGGGCGCGATGCGTGACAGCCGGCTGCTCGTGCCGACGCCGTGGCGAAGTGCTTCCTTGACTACGGCCCGCAAGTACGGCAGTGATTCGAGGCGGGCGAGCGGGACGACCTCGTCGCGGTTGGGGATGGCGGCGAAAAGCTCGTCACGCAGGCGTGTGAGCGTCTCAGGCCGGTTACACAAGTGGAAAACAGCGAGCGAGAGCGTCCACGACGTCGTCAGTGTGCCGCCCTGGACGAGGATCTGCCCGTCCTGTGCAAGCCGCGGTGTCTCCTTCTCTATGGCAGGGAGCTCGTTTGAGGCGAGCAGCTCGTGGAAGATGGTTGGGTGGCTGACGTCGAGTTCCCAGCGCTTGGTGCCCTGCGTAGACTTGATTTCGTCGATTTGCTGGAGGATGTCGTTTTTTAGCTTCAGCCAGCCGTCCCAGCCTGTGGTTGTAAGTATATGTGTAGTTTCGCTGAGAGGTAGCAAACGTGCCTGGCACCCAGCGACCGGAGATGGATTCCGGTAGGGCATTCACGAGGGTCAGTGCCCAGTTCATGTGCTTGATGATAGGCCCCATGTGAGTGCCTTTGAGGAGGCTGTCGGTTGTATGGGCGCCAAAGTCGGGCTCCTCGACTGGAAGGTGTTAATGCTGGGGCGGTTGAGTTGGATGGTGGGCTTACTTAGGTGGTCGCTTCGCGCAAACGCGTATTCATTTATAACGTCTAGGTCAATTGTCAATCAAACATGACTGAATAAAGCTGTATGTACTGATGAATGTTTACCATTGGTGTAAGCAGAGAAGGGATACATCACGTCAATCGGCTCGGTCGGACGGCTCTGTGCTTCGCCACGAAGGCGGCCGAGAAGCCGGTCTACTCGCTCTTCGAGAATAGGCTGAAGATCGCGAACACTCTTAGTCGAGAAGAACTGATTCAATGGATTGCGACGCAGTCGGTGGTGATCGTGGTCGAGAGTGGACAGGCCGCTATCTGCGCAGAGTTAGTCAGAATGGACGACCAAGTGGCATTGCCGGTACGCACGAGGAGCTCCGAACTGTAATAGGGTAAGCAGCCGTTGTACATTTCATCGAGACTCTTATGTCTGCTTACCTGCTTTGCCCAGAATATCCACTTGTGGCGACGGCGGTGCGGCCCCGCGTACAGCTCAGGGTGAAAGTCATGGTCACTAACATGGACTTCCCAGGGGCTGATCCTAATGACGGGGCCGTACTGCTCGTGCATCTTGACGATCCGAAAGGTATACTGCCCGCCAAGGATGATATCGTAGTAGAACTCATAGTACTGCGTCAGGGCGGCGAGCTTGGGGCCGGGGAGGTGGGCGATGGGACTGTAGTAGAGGCGGTAGATACCGAGGCACACGGCGTAGACGAGCCAGCAGGCGAATGAAGTGTAGGCAGCAAAGCACCAAGAGAAGTCGACAGCGATGTCTGAGATGGCCATGATGGGCAGGTTTCCAACGTGCCTGCAATGAAGTATTCTGCTGGCGGCAAGTGTTGATGAATGCGGAAAGGAGAACGGAGAGACACAGAGAAAAGCGTTTGCATTTATAGATGGACGGATAGATGCAAGACAAGAAAAAGGATTAATTTTTGCAGCATGCAAACAGACAGCTGTCGCAGAATTGGCAGCTGGCAAGCCTCAATTTGTCTGGACCTGCCTGTCTACCTATTCGTATTGTGTGCGGACCGTCCTTCTTGTCACCATCCTTGCCCTTAACATGCAGCACCCTGCATCTTGCATCCTCCAAATCCATTAATCACCAGCTGCGTCTCTCTTTCATCCCTACCTGGCCGATTTTATTCGCGGTTTGAACCTATCGGATCGCGGCAAATTACCTGCAGCTGCAGACTGACACCCCGTTTGCTCATTGTGGACATTCGTGGGCCGGGGTTCAAGGCAATGCCTTCCCGGCCTTCAGGAACCCTCTTGCAGGTTCCGCGGGCTAAGATCCCATCAATTAACCATCTGTTCTATCAGAAATCGCCTGCGCACGGGTAGTGTTCTATCACTATCTTGGCATTGTGGCTAATCTTCATCCTATGTCCTCCAGAACGGGCGCTACTCTGGATCGACCGCTTGGCTAAGGCGCGGCTATTTCCTGGCATCGGTCTGCTCCGAAAGGCAAGGCACGCGACACTCTAAAATGCCAATTGCTGCTTTTTATTCAAAAGGAAATGCTGACGTTATCGATAGATACTGTTCTTCCCTCACGATCGGCCCCCGAAAACGTGCGGCCCCCAGTACCAGCTCTGCCTCGCAGGCTGCGCTCCAGCCCTCGCGCCCTCCACTCCATCAACATGACCCCACGCCTCATCACACACACCGCAGCGGTCTTGTGTAACGGCAATGCCTGGCGACGAGTAGTATTCATGCTGATGTTGTGTGGCGCAAAAAATGGGCGTTTCTGTCAACGCATGGCGTCCCTTTCCGGTCAGTTCGACCAGCTCCGTCTCGGCAGTGTCTTGTCCAGCCATCGCAAGTTCTTTCTTCCAGACACGCATCGAGACAGGCCAACACACAGTACATATACAGCGCCCATATTACGGCGGCTATCTCGCCCATTGCTGCGTTCAAGACTGCACTTCCACTTCCATGCACCGAAATCAACCCCTCCAGACGCACCGCCCGTAGAGGGCACTTGTCGCCTGGGCACAGCGACATTCGAAAAGACTAACACAAGATGAGAATCCTTCAAAGCACCATCATACCACGAGCACGCCCGCGAGAGAACAATAGCATCGATCAGAAAAGTCTTCCCCCGACCCGAGACCTGTCTATAGTGGAAAATTCAGCGTCGCATTCGCTGCTCAAACCGTTCGTCGTCCATCGGATGTGAATACATAGGCTGGTGATGGCCCCGCATTCAACGCGCACCCCGAAGGATCAAACTGGACGCCGCACGTCTCCGGTATACCAATCACCGTTACCCCATGTTCCTGACTCCAGCGGTGACAGTGGCCCTCGAACCTGTCAACGCCCTGCTCAAAATGAGGATACGCCACGCAGCCTCGAAGCGCATCCAACCCTTGCATGTCCACCAGCAGATCGCCAACGATGTTGTCGTCCTGCCCGCCCACGCTACTGTCCGCAATGGCGATGCTGGCGCCGAGCACGAGTGCGCCCGCGCTCCCCCCGTAGATGCGCCCGCCCTGGTCCAGGAAGACTCGCAGGGCGCGCAGCAGATCGTGCTCCCGCAGGTGGTGCAGGAGCCGGAAGGTGTTCCCACCCGGAATCGCGACCACGTCGGCGTTGCCCAGGCCGAAGTCAGGACCGGAAAAACCAAGAGAAATGGACGAGAACGCGCCGAATCGGGCCAGCGACCTGGTGATCCATTCCTTGGTGCCTAGCCACCGGGTGGAGGGCATCGCGAAGGGCCAAATAACGACTCGCTGGCCTGCCTCATAAGCCAAGTCCCAGATGGGTGCCTCATCCCTCTCTGAACCCCCGCCTCCCAGGTAGATCATTTTTGGCACGGTTGAATGACCTTTTCGACCTTTATGTCTCAGGTTGTGAGACTACGCACAAAAGTGCGCAAAGCAGTTGTGAGAAGGTAACCTATGAGAGAGCTGTTGGGAGAATGACGAATGACAATTTCCTACGCCGCCGCTCCCCGCATCAGTTTTCAGCTAGCCCTGAGTGACTATTTCAGGCATCACAGCCAGCCATAATGATTGACTTTCCGACGGACGTCAAACTCATGCTGCGACGGTGGAAAGCGATGATGAGACGAAATTTCTATATCAGGATGGTGTCGTCTCCATCGAATCATCTTCTGGCTCGCCAAGATCGCTCACCGGGAAGCCGCAGCATGCAAGATGCATCAGCATCACATTTGAGCCCGTACGATAACCCCCATCTTTCATGCAAGTGTGTGTTCAATATACTCAGCTAAACTTTCTGCATGTAATCTGATGCAAACCAGCAGCTACGTCAGATCTCCAATGCACAACTGCTACACAGACGCGGGGTTGCCACTCCGTGGTGGTGCCTCAGCCCGTGTGCCGCGTCGCACAGGGGAGAGGCGTTGACGAGAAGTCACCTATCAGACATTTCTTTCAAGTAACACAACGTCAATGAGGTAGAAGAATATTATTGGCCTGCAAAACGGCGCATGATGTTCACCTGTTGGCAATTGACAGCCTCTGTGGGAGGGAGCGCTGATGGAGTCTCGTCTTCCAGGGCCTTAACGAGCCGATTCTTGTCACCTGCCTTGGTTTCACACCAGACACTCGTTGTCTTGTTTCGAAATTTGACACTTTGCGATGATTCGTCGCACAGGAACGAACCATGACGTTGGGACGGCTGGACCCTGACGCTGTCGATGCGAACTCCCCGCATGCATGACCAGCGTATGCTAGCCCGTCGCCTCCGACTGGATAAACATCAACACTGCACAGACAGCTGCATATTTGTTACCTGCCACTCACTCAAGCACTCGGTATTGATAGAGGGGCACAATTTAGCTGTGCGAGGGCTTGGGGGACTCACCTGCTAAGATGGAAACAGCGACGGGCGGTGCGCCTGAAGGCAAAACTCAAGAGCAATGTATTAAAAGCAAAAGTCTATTCAAGAAAACGAGATTGTACATTTGACATACAAGTCTCTGCAGCGATATATGCGCCATCCGTCATGGCGTGCCGAAACTCATCGGCGAGAATCGGTTCCCACGAGTCTTGAAGCTCTCCACGAGTCCCCGCAAGCCTGACGTGTGGTTGCCCACTTGCTGCGGGAGTGCCCGCTAGCTGCATGACTCTGCATGAAGCTCGACCACTTGGGATTGCCTATCCTGTCATTCCGCTCGCCATGTGAACATGGCAGAGACGACGATCACATTGAGTCCTGTGTTCCTTTGGGCGCCAACAAAAGACAGCCGCAGCCTCCAAACTGTGCCCGAAAAAAACAAACAAAGCTACCGTCCCGCGAGTGCCCAGAGAATCCAAGTTCCGGCATGTCTCGCTCTTCAGATGAAACTGTTCTCGCCCAACCTGATCCACACCTTTTTTTTCTCGAGTACCATTCCGCGAGGAATGGATTTTTCAAAACAAGTGGCGGTGACGCCGTCTATATGGTATTCTTCGTCGTTGGAAATTTTTCTGGTCGCCCGTGTTTTTCGTCGAAATCTATTGCTCCTGACCGGAAAGAGAAAACAAAAGGAGATAACGATGCTCCCAGAGGGCGCTGGTGGCCAGCCCGGCGGTCTGAGAGTGGCGCAAAAAAGGGTCTCGACGGTATTTCCCGCACTCCGAAGATTATTATCCGTAAGGAAGAGAGAAGAGCAAAACGCCGCCGTCTATAACTTTTTGTCGACAAGTAGGAAATGGGGGTTGACTGGTACAATATCTTCGTCATGGTTAGCCAAAACGTCGTTGGGACTTGCGGACATGGTGTAGCTTGACGGAACGTACTAAGTGGTGTAGTAGTCTTGGTGAGTAGGGAGCGTCTTGTTCACGCATTGGTCCGACGCATCGTTATTTCGGCTTGGCGGGCTGGGGGTTGTTGGGCTTGTTAATGCCCGTCGTGTCATAAGGTCCGCGTGCCATTATGAAGGTTTCGGCCAGGTGTCGCAAAAGGATGTCGGGTGGGTGGGCTTCTATTGCTCTTGTGCCTTTTGTCGTTCTTATCGAGTACGGTTGCGCAGTGTGCAGCTTTGACGGTACACTTGGAGTAATAAGATGTATGCGTGTGTGTATGCAACAGGTCGACGAGCTGGAGAGCAGCAGTCAGAGGCGTGTACTGGAAGAATGATTGCCAAAAAAGGGTCAAGGATCGTGCGAGAGGGGACGAAGATGTGAAGAGAGGTGGTGGGACAAGAAGACAGGAAGAGAGAGGGACACGAGGATATTTAAATCCGTGGACAAGAGAGGGAAGACAAAGAGATGAGGACCGAAACGACGACCCCCGTCACTTTGAATGCAGGCTCGCGTGGCTTTCTGGGCTTCTCGATCCCAGCATTGCTCAGACCACCTATTATTACTTACTCGTACCGGGAATCAATCGCATGGACGGTAGCCGATGTTGCGGTCAAACAGCGAAGCGGTGAATCTCTACTCAAAACCCCTGAAAGGAACGGGCCAGAGAAGAAGAAAAGATGAAGACGCTGAGACCCTCAGTCTAATCTTTTGGTTTGGGGGCATTTTATTTTTTATTATTTTTTCCTGGGCGGGCGGGCTCCCTCACTTCTCTCACACTTGTCATTCTTCTCTTGCCTGCTACTGGTACTGAACCACTGAACCAGGACTAACATGGGTTCCAGATCGACAGGGGTGTGCTGTCCTGTGGTCCCGGGCAGCTTGGTTGGGCTGGGTCTTTTGGGAATGGGAAGGTTTAGGCCGTTTGGAGGGCTTGGAGACAGCGGCCGGGGGGAAGGGAGGGGCGAGAAGAAGGGAAGAAGGGAAGACAAGGAGCTGGGACTGGGCGCCCAACAGAGGAGGAAAGCAAGCCAAAAGAGGTGTAGGGTCGTCTCTCGCTACTGGGATTCCTTGGGTGGATGAGGAAAGTGGAAACTTGAGCGGCCATGGGCCGTGGCCCGGCAGGTCGGAAATGCTACCCGCCGGTGCGGGCTGGCGCTTTGAAGGTGTGTGCAAAGTTGTGTGGTGTACGGATACTGTTTGTCCTTGGTCCTTGGACGGAAGGCAAGGATGCGATGGCTTTCTTTTTTTTTTCTCGTCTTCTCGCGGGCTGGGCTGGGGTCCTTGTGGCTGAACTTTGATCGAGGCGAGGGGGCATGAGAGTTTCGACGCATCCCGTGTCCGCGTTCCCGGAGAGCACGGCCATTGGCTCACCGGAAGCCCAGACGGCTGGGCGAGACGACGACTCACACCTCACACACGCATACCTACACCTCGTCGCTTGCCACTGCCGGCAGCCGGGGACGACCTCGAAAAGGCAACTTTATACGACAGAAGCCGAAGAAGGGGGCCGACGCAGGTTCCCGTGATGGCAAAGCTTGTGCGGTACTGTGCATCTGTATAGTCGCCGGGAGGATGGGGCCGTCGAAACAACAACAACAACAAAAAAGTCGAATGGAAAGAAGCTTCTACGGTCCCCTTTGTTTTCAACGGTCCAACTGTCGACTGGGGGATGCCAATCTAACAGGAGTGGGTTTCTACGGTTGAGCGACCGAGACAGGAGGAGTCGACGGTGACAACATGGGCACAATCCTGTTTTTCCAAGGGCGATTCAGTCAATTTTTTTCCCCGATTCTCGACCAAAAGACGAGAGGCATGTGGATTTCGAAAGTAGATTGACTGGACGACCACTCCGCCAATTGCCTTGCCATCCCCTACATTTTTCGGCCTCTTGTGGTGGTTTCCCCTGGTCCTCTTCTGGCGGTCGCAAATCCATGCATGTTGGCCGTCTTTCTTTTATGATTATTCTTTTCTTCGATGGAGAAGAATTTCTGGGGAATAATCCAGTTAATCTCAGCACAGACTGGCGCTCCCCCTCTCGCGTCCAGGGTCTTGTTTCTCACCAAAAGGCCCGGGCTTCTCTTGCTAGCCCAGAGACGGAATAGGGAAGTGTCATGGAACTGGGGTGGAATTATTTCATCATTACCGAGTGCGACCAAGCAACGAATCAATACAGGAGCCGACGCGGCGCGTTTTCGAACCAACTAAAGGCGACGCTGCGAGTGAACTAGTACACCAAGCTGTCTTGACGACCGACGTGGTTAGAGTTGCCTTATTCGTGAAAGCCGCAGATAGCTGTCTAGCAGATAGTATTGTCCAGCCTTCCATGACTGACAACATTGGTTGCTCTTCCGGCGTGGATCACCGTTGGCTGTGCTACAAAAAATGAAAATTTTTACAGACAAGGGCATCTATCAGAGAAGCAAAAAAAGAAGAATAAGGATTGAACGGATACTGGTAAAAATAAACGGCCACGACAGGGAGCCGTTAAACTTCATTGCTGCAGGGTGTGCAAGGGGCCCTTGGGAAGGCGAGTCAAAACGGGAAAAATGCCCACAACGTGTTAATATTTTTTTTTTTTGCCCTGGGAACCAAGAACGGTCCGTCCAGTCATCCAGTGTGCCGGGAGCTTGGCAGGGATATAGATTTGACTTTTTCTTTGTATTTTTCTGGAAGCATGCTGGAGCTCCTGATGCTATATTCGTTAAAAGGGGCCGGCCAGCCGGGAGACTCCCGAGGGTTATATTTGCCGAGTCAGCTGTCTTTTCATTGCGTCTTTCCCGGTCAATAAGAAGACTTGAAATTGAAATACATACGATTCCTGTTGTTGACTTGGTGACTCGTGTCAGGACAACAATAATAACAACAACCACAAAGAGAGAGGCACGTTTCAAGGTTTTGGTCGGTGACGGGCGTCGCACGTCTGAGCCAAGGGGGGAGCAAGGAGGCGGTGACATGCTGCAGCCAGGGGGGAGCCACCGGCTTGGGTCGTCCGATGTGGGAAGAAAAACCGAAGGGCGAAAAATAAACTTGACCAGTGGCGGTGACGAGACAAGAAGAAAAGGAAAATGCTCGGCAGAGGGTCGGTCGATACCCCCCCCCCCCCCCGGCTGCGGTGGCCCGGTGATCCGCCATCGGCACATGCGATTTCTCATGGTTGCGTTTTGGGATACATTTGGCTGTGCATCTGCCGCTTTCCTTTTGACAAAAAAAAAATCCCCCCAAGACAAGATAGTGCCGGGCTGGGCTGGGCGGCCTGGACCGGTGCCGGTCCTACGAGCATCCGGAGGGACTGCGTGGCGCCTCCCGGTATCCGATGGCTTCGTTCCCCTGCAGATGGCGTTTTTTCCTTTCCTTCTTGTCAGGGGCAGGAGGACCTGGACAGGAAGGGAGGGGAGGACGGGCTGTGCCGGGGCGGGTGATGGCTGTTGGTTTGCCGCGGATCTTCGGGTGGTGGACACATGGAATGGGTGTACGTAGACTGCGGCATGGTGCTGGACCAAGAAGTGGTGGTGGTGGTGGTGGCGAGACGGGCGACCAATTTCATATATACGGAATGAACATGCCATCTGTGCCAATGATGGGCTGTGTTGGATGATTGGGACGGTGATTGGTGATTGTGATTGACGTGGGGTCAATATACTGATAGCCGCCGACACGGGCATGATTGTCGACGACATTGTTGATGGACAGCTGATGGGATGGGATGGCCAGAGCGATTGCAAGTGGCTTGCGTACGACGGATCTACAAAGCAGTATGGCGGCACTCACTCCCTGTCGAGTTTGATTCACCAATTTCACAGCTCGTTCAATCATAGAACGCCGACAAGCTTATCTGATTCAGCCGCGCAGGCAGCAAAGAAAGGATGCTGTTGGAGTCGTGTTGGACTGATGAGGTTGAATGGTACGTACAGTACATACCCTACACTGCATGTCTCGCGAAAGGGATCGATGATCAGGTCGGGCTCCTGAGAACCCCTGGCTTGGCCTGTTCTTCCTTCAGAGTGGCTGCATCGCAGATGGCAGCGGAAGACATGGTGCCTACATACCCTACCGCTACGTAACGGGACAGTCTCGTGCGTATTTTTAGTTACTTGGGAGGGTTTCTTTTGCCTCGAGTACCTGTTTCAGCAGCTTCCGATAATGCAGAGGGCAGTGCTGTGAGTGGTGACGACCCGATGATCGGCCAGCAAGACACGGCCAGAAGAGCCGGCGTTGTCTCGTCTGGAAATTTCTTCCAATTGAAAAATTCTTGGTTAACCTGCCTCGCCGAGTGGGTGAGTGATGGCCTCGACTTGACATGCAGTGACGATCAGCGGCTCTCAGGGCGTCACCGCGGGGCAAGGTGGCTCCTGGTGAGGAGGAGCTTCCAAGCTTCGCGGCTGTTGATGGGGCGTGAGTATGGATTGAGTATTGGACACTTCTTGGAAATTGTACAGTTGTGGGTGGAGAAGGGATGTTTGGATGATGATGTCGAGTCTTTGCGCCAAAAGCAGAGAGAGGCACTACAAATTACTGATGATGCTACTGCGTCGCTACCGTATAACAGTACCCTAGAGTCCATTGAGAGCTGCACGTTGCGAGATGAAGATCGCAAATCGAATAGATGGCCATCTTTACTTTTGAAGTTTTTTTTTTTTTTTACCATTTCATTCCACATGGTTCTTTGTGTCATTGAATTGTCGACTGTGTCAACCCAAGACCCAGCGTGACGAATGCATGACGCCGACGATATCAAGTGACGTTTGCGTCTCCACATACGACGAACAGACAACTTGTATAAGAGAAGTCAGTCGTCCATCTCCAAGTGCGACTCAACCAATAACAGCCTAGTCATCAATTCCCGAATTCATTCAAATTCCATCCACGACATCTTACCCTCCCAACCTAAACAAACTACCCGTCATGCCTCGCCCCGGAGATGGTTCATCACACAACGGCCCCTTTGAGGAGGCCGGCCACGACATCGTGCACGGCGCCGGCCAAGTCAAGGTATGACCCGTACTGTATTTATAATCTTAATCCTAAATATTAATAACGCATAGAAGGACAAGGTTGACCGCGCCGACAAGACGGCCCCTCTGCCGGAGCACGAAAAGGGCGCCGGCCTGGACGGCATGAACGCGAGCGGCGGCCAGAGCCAGGGCATCAAGAAGGGCGACGACGTCGGTCAGGGCGGCTCGACCAGGAGCTAGATTTGATTTATATCGGTAACAAAGCAATCAATTAAAAAAAAAACCTATCAATAATTTAAAAAAACAAATATGACAAATATAACCAAAAAAAACTTCATTAAAAAGAAACTCGGGTGTGCATGGTCATCTCGGAACAAGGGGACGGCAAGTTTCCTCCCAAATCGGAGTGAGAGAACAAGTCTAACTGGAAGAAGCGCAACGAATCATGTCTGGCTGGTCTTTTTTTTTTTTTTTTTTTTTTTCTCTCGCAGGACGGTTGGTGCCTTGCGGCTGGGCTGGCTGGGACAGCGCCGGTCCGTCTTCAAGGGAGGAAGTAGGCATGATTGCTATTCTTATTGCAACAGGTTCCTTTCTTTGACCTCGAACTTTTGCGTTTTTTGTTGAGTTCCCGTCGTTGCCGTTGTCAACTTGGCTAAATTCACAGAACAACTTGCAGGGGACATGATCGTCTGAGACATTTCAATGGCACCACGACGCGACAAGGGAGGGGGGGGGGCACAGACCGCCCAATAAACTTGACAAGCACCAACCATGTTCGTCTTTGCTTGGAACTTGGCAAGTTTTGTCTCGTTTGCGTCAAGTCTTGACAACTTGTGTCGGTCAGACCAACATGGCGCCGGGCGCCCGCCCGTCCGCGCCGGGTCCGTCAAAGCTCCTGGGCCGGGGGCCCGGGAGGGTCTTGGACGTTTTTAAAGTTGGCAATTGACAACGGGTAACGGTCAACGGCCAGGGAAGAGAGCATCCAGAACGATCTAAAACGGATGGCGGGCGCGAATGGCCTTGACAGACGCTCCGCTGGGCAGATTGAGGCAATTCCGATGGCAAAAATTTAATTTAGAGAATGCGACACAAAAGTCTTCTCCTCGTGGATGTCCTTGCAACTCGTGCCCAACCCTGATGAAGTGTATCCGTGACGAGGACTGGCCTGTGGACGGCAAAGCAAAGTCTTCCCGTCATCTCGTCGTTCTCCAACGGTAGTAGGTATGCTCTCGATACCGTGATGTGATAGGCCTTGCTGGCCGATACAAGCAGCGCGCAAACCATCGCAAGGATGCGTCAACTGTACTTGTCCCAGAAGGCTTTGGCACCTGTCCAAACTGCGTCGCCCGACTTTTGAAGCTGCCATGTCCAAAGGTTGGTGGCCACCTCTATAGCCCAACAAGGCGGTGCGCAGCAACGGTTACGCACCACATGAAGCTTGGTCGTCGGGAGGATGTAGGCAAATACATCACCACAATGTACTAATAAAAAAAAAGGACCGTCGTGTAGGTCGCAGCTAGAACGGGGCCCGGACGAGCGAGCCCCGCGCATCTCTGCTGAAGAACTAGCTCCCCGCGGCCTATCGGCCGGCGGGGTCCCCGGGCCCTAATTCCGGTACCGTAGCGTCTGATGGCGGCAGATTAGACGCGGCGAATCGGCTCTGAAGACTGCTCCTACTCTTCGTAAGGCTAAAATTCTGATTGCGCTTCGTAGCATGCTGCTAGACCTGCACTCGTTTCGATGTCAGCAATATGCTTTGGAGCCTTCCCATGAACTGCAACCCGGAGGAATGACACGTTACGGGAGGGCGGCGGCGGAGGCCCAGCTCGCTAACCAAGTGCAGCTTAGCTAACTGCGAGTATGTCTGCGGGTGTCTTGGCTCAAGGTCTTGATCGTGCCTGCCGGGGATGTATTTGCAGAGCCAAATGAAGTTGACGAGCAGGCTGCGGCTGACAGGTGAGGGGTGCTGCGGCCTACAGGAGGAGTGTTGCGGCCCTATCATCTCAGTATTGGGCAGAAAAGAGGAAATAGCTAGTGACACTGTGTAACAGCTATATGATAAGAACGAAAGGTAGTGTAAATAAGTTAGCAATTTATCTATACTTAAAGGGCATAGTCTGGGCACCTGGTGGTCATAGAGGAGCACTCTTAGACCGGACGAGGGCGGTCGACAGTACCGTGATAATTCCTCCGACCAACCGCTCAGGCGTGCCATAGTAGAATGTTGATCAGTTCTATTTACGGAACATATCCCTCAGATAAGAGCGTATGCAATGAATATTTGCAGTTGGGCCGCAATCATATGCAGGGAAGGCTGATGGCTTGTGTGAATGCGTCGGCGGGGGCAAAGACCACCTCCTGCCGACGATAAGTATCTCATAATCCCGGAATTTGGGAAACAGCATCAGCCAACTCACTCTTCTCTTGAATAGCTGACAACGTAATCAAATTCTCTCGAAATGGCCAACCAAGTGAAGAGCTACTTCCTCGCTCCCGCCTGGGACTACTCCCCTGACTGCGCTCCAGGCAACACGATTGCGCTGTGGAATCTCGTCACCCACCCCAAAAAGATTATTCCTCCTCTAGACGTTGCGATCAAAGCGCCTGATGCTTCTGTGACCTTCAAGAACGACTTCCAATGGTCGCACGAGACGAAGAGGGCGTGCAGGTTTGGCGTCTGGACCAAGTTCCTCGCCATTCTCGGCGGTGCCGGCGCCGACGCCGGGGGGGAGGGAGAAAAGGCGATTACGGACCGCTACAGCTTCAAGACCATCGTGACCAAGGAGGCCTACCCGTGCGAGGCCGACCTGCAGAGGATGGTCAGCCAGGGCGCGGCGCGGAAGTACCTCGAGAGGTTCAAATTCAGGCGGCCGATCTACGTCGTCGTCGGGATCAAGGAGGCCATCGGGGCGAGCATGGAGAGGGTCAACGCCAGGAGCGTCGGGGCGGACCTGGCCGTGGGCGCGGACCTGGCCGCGGCCGGCGCGCCGGGAGTCTCCCTCGGCCCGGAGGTCAGCGCCAGCAGCAGCCGCAGCGACGTGTCTTCGTTTCGGGACAGCACCGACTTCGTCTTCGCGTACCGCGTCCGCAAGATCCTGATCGACCCCGAGCTCAACATCGTTAAGCAGAGCGATGCTAAGGGATGCGTGCTCGGCGTCGAGGCGGACGATCGCGGCAAGGTTGTCCAGGTCAAGGGGCTCGAAGAGGAGGACTTTAAGGCCGCGGCCACGGCCGGGGAGCGAGAGATGGTGCACGATGACGATGGAGAGGTTTACGTCACGGTTCTTGCTTAGAGTGCTGCCAAAAGATTGAGAATCCCGGAACCTGTTGGGGCTCGCAACGGATATTCTTGTCCGGACTACGCTTTCCCCCCTCCTCGGTTGCTCTGCTTCACGCTGACAGGGGATTTGACTTGACTATATACTAGAAAGTGACTACATTATGAGACTAAACTATGTACGGCGAAGGGCTGTTATTGGATGGGTCCAGGGAATAAGACTTGACGCACCAGACAAGGGGCTTCTTAGCATCATCAGTGCGAGCAATCAATCAGTGCTACCGCCATCCTCCTGTTGCTTCCCTCT
This sequence comes from Cordyceps fumosorosea ARSEF 2679, assembly GCF_001636725.1. NCBI lineage: Eukaryota > Fungi > Ascomycota > Sordariomycetes > Hypocreales > Cordycipitaceae > Cordyceps > Cordyceps fumosorosea. Next base: position 275,522 of record NW_017387324.1, on the reverse strand, counting down.
AGGGTTCAACAACACCCCGAACTTTATTCCAATACCTTCTATTGTGTTCCGGGAACTGCTAAAGTACCTTGCCAAGTTGAGATAGCGAAATTGGCCCTCGGGTTGCCGAGCCAGCTCCTGCAGCAGTGTCTGCATCCCCTGGAACCTGTACACCTTGTAGTAGCATTTCTTATGGCTCGAGACGATGGCAGGGACCAGCGCGAAGAGAAACGCCGCCAGGGAGACGGCGATTGCGGTCGCGTAGGACGTGCCGCAGCAGCGCCGAGTGGCACTGGTGCTACCGCTGCTCGTCAGCCACGCCGACTCAATGTCCTCCCCCAGGATGGCAAAGTTGGCGTCGCACTTCGGATCCGCGTTGAAGCGAGACCAGTCGCCGTCCGCGTTGGTGGAGTGCATGCCAAAGACGGAGTGGCAGCTGGCTGGGAACCACCGGGGCTCGTCCGGCCCGCTGTTGGAGGCCGCGGCGAACACCAAGACCTGCTTATCGGGCCAGGAGGGCCCCGTAATCTCGTCGATCGCCGCCTCGATCTCCCCAATGGGTTCGGGAAACCCGGCGGACAGGTTGACGATGTCAACCTGCCACGTATTCTTGGCATGAAGTAAAGCCTTTGCGGCCCCCGTTAGCGCTGACAAGGCCGAGTTGTGGCCTGAAGACACTCACGTTCTTGATGTTGGCAGCCGCGCCACTCTCGAACTCCAATGTTTTGGAAACTCTAGCCACGTAAAGGTCGATGTTTGGGCATAGGTCAAGGAGGAGGTTGGCGACGGAGGTTCCGTGGCCACACTCATCACGACCATTCGTGGTCCTCTGACCTTTGTTTCCATCCACCCAGGAGCAGATCTCTTTAATTCTGGGGTTCAGGCGCGGTTCTCCATCGTCGCAAGATTCTTGGAAGAAGTCGTGCTCTGTGTCGATGCCCGTATCCAGCAAGGCGACCTTGACCCGTGTGTTGGAGGCGCCACCTCCTTGATTGCCGTTGATGACCGCTTTGAAATTTTCGATCCATGCTTTAGAGGCCTTGTAGGGCCTATCATAGTCAGAAACAAGCCTCTCGCAGTAGAGTTGAAAACACTTACTCGTCTTGTGGCAGTGATGGCTGGCCGAGGGCAGCACGGCCAGGCCCCAAGGCGGTCCCGCTGTCCGCGGCTGTTGGTGCATGATTCGGGATTCGAGGCGGACTGTCTGCGACGCTCGCGGCATGTAAAATCGGCTTCTCCGGCAGGCTGAGGTATTCTAAGCTCGTGTGGTATAACGTTGATTTCCCGATGGACGGTCCCGCCGACTCGCGGCTTGCATTGCGGTACATCGAAGTCGCGGTATCGATGCTCCTACGAACGGTAAACGGAGTCCAAGTCCCATCGGCGTTGACGCGCTGGGAAGCCGTAGGCTCCGGGACCCCGGCGAGATCCATCTTTGCCATGTTCTCGTCCGGCAAGGTTGCGCGCAGAGGGAGCACGACCTGATCCCAGATCATCCGGCGAAAGACGACCGGGTCTTTGACGTGGTCCTCCTGCAGACAAAAGTCGATCGCCTGCCGGTAGGTTCCGGAGGCTATGCTGAGGTTTCCATTCTTCAGCGATTTGGCCCAGACGCGACTGGCCTGTCCCCAGCGACCGTGCATGTCTGCAGCGGTCGCTAGATTCAAGAACTGCGCGATGGGCTGTCCGAGTTCGAGTTCTAGCGAGAGGACCCCCAGTTCGAGGATTTGTGGGTGATATATTCTGTCGGACGCCTTGTACTTTGCTAAAGGCGTCGTCGGCAACAGTTTCAGCCAGGGCTCGCATGGAATGTGAGACCCGTGCTTGAAGAAGCTGATATTTTCGGGGTCCCAATGTCCAGTGAGCCAGCGACTCTCGTAGTAACATGACAAAGCATACGCAAGATGGAAAAAAATCGCCATTCTTTGATTCTCACCCCATCTCATCTTTGAGGCCAGCTCGCCGAGACTGTGCTCATATTCGTACCCGTCCTTGTCTTCTGTATCGTGCTTGTGCAAGAGCCAGCGCTTGGCGCCATCAAGTTCGAAATGATGCAGATGTGTCTTGAAAACCGGGTCTACTTCCTTTAAATGGTCGTATATCTGATCATGCGACTTCGCGTCCTTGATCCTCCACGAGTTTTCATCAAGAGGTCGACCGTCGCGTTCGCGGTCTGAACACGAGACGCGTTTGCTTTGCCGATGTACCGAAAAGGCGCTCTCATTTTTCTTTTCGAAGGACAAGACACTTTTCAACTTTGATCCGACTCGTTTCAAGGTATTTCCGTAGAGTATTCCGCTTCTTAGATTTGACGAAAAGCTACTTCTCGGCGTGGATATGAACTCATTCGCGTCTCTTTTCTTGAGTGGCGATGGCGGGGCGGCTTTGCCTTTGCCCGTGGTCTGGATCATCTTGATAGATTCCTTCATCCTGGCTAAATCAGTAAGTGGGAGAGCTATCGTGCATCTTGACTCACTCCTCCGTAGGCTTCGAGTGTAGGCGCACGGGCAGCCAGCCCTTGGTATCCCCCCATGCATTCTCGATCAAGAGATCTAAATACCGGCCATCATCCGATGAACGGGCGCGCGGAGCGCCGCCGAGTCGTAGCCGTAGCTCTCGGTTATGGCATCGCCCTTGCGAGATGCCGTCGAATAAAACGGTGGCTATAGGGTGGACAAACTCGTCGTACAGCACTGTTGCAGTCGAGGCCTCTTGTTTTTGCACCTTCTCAGTTGCCGCGTTTTCAGTTGCCGCGTTCGCGGTGTTGTCTGGGTGTAGTGCTAGGCTTTTGCGAGTGTCTCTCAGTTCCGCTGCCAGCTTGCTGCACTCCTCGACGGATCCTAAGATGGATTGAAATCGGATCTCGGGGCCTGCAAAGAGTTCGTATTGGCCAGTGCTCTGCAAGCGTATTAGAAGCTGATTTGCCTCGTCAAAACTGATTGTTATTACCTCTGACAAATTGTCCGCCCTTTCCAGCCATCGCAACAGGAGCGTTGCTATCAGGCCCACTGCTCTTTCAGGCCCATTGGGTGGTAGACAAGAACGTAGTTTAGAAGCTTGAAGAAAAATAGCTCTGTGCGCGGCGGTAAAGTTCCCGGTACCTGGACTCCCGAGACTCTTATGTGCTGCGGCTTCGAGGGTGGCCAGCCCTTGATCAACAGCTTTCAAAAGGGGATCACGGTGATGATGAGGACTGACGCTGGATGACATGGATTAAAAGAAAGAACAGGTAGCCTAATGATCAGAGGGAGATGGTTGTACGGCTGGTTACACAGTGCATTCAGCGCCGCTCGCGTAATATTGTGGTCGAGGCAAACGTTGGTCGAGTATGACAACGAGGAAGACACGCAAACGATCCGGATGATAAGGCTAGAGGGGAGACACTATGTAGCTGGCATGACTTCGGCAGACTTTATTATGTTCGGATGAGCTTTACATATGCAGCCTCCAGCCGTCAGCAAGTTGGCGCGGGGGTTGTTCTTCACGATGCAGGATCACTGTTTTGTCACACAGGGCTATTTTTATAAAAGCACATGGGAGCCAGACATTTATGATGAATGGGGTACATATTTTCATTACTCTGTCCCGATGACTTTGTATACTATGAATAGCTTGCATGGTCTTTATTTCGCTCAAGTTTTACACACTCAGCACTGTACCGCATCCAAGTTATTAGCCACGATGCAGGCAAGCGGGCTGCGGGCGGCAACATTCCATGTCTCACAGACATCCCTTTTACTGTCGCAAAGGAGCAAGCATATCACAGGATCCATCGAGAAATAAACGACATGGGGTTACTGACTGAGCGAATTCAGATGCAGCGATTAGAGGTACTCCCTAGTATTCGCCTGCGCCATAGTACCTGAACTGATGATGGCTTAGATGCCCACCACCCACTACGAAATACACGACGTGATTAGACCAAAGCCCTGCAAAATAACTACCTGCTGGCTCCTTTATACGACAGTCCAAAGAGAAGTCCTCATTTGAGCTGGGCGTCACGCGCCTGGGCTCAGCCGTGTGCTGGAGTGGCATCTGCATGTTTCAGACTCATTGATTCGTGGGTGCATCGGATACTGCACCACACGGTCCACACCAGGCTGCAAGAGAGTCAAAGGGGCGACGGGGTTGGACAGCCTGAAAGAATATCAAGGGTGAGACGCTGCAGTACGTCCAATCCAGGCAATCACTTACCGCCGCTGCACTCATGGTCACCTGAAGGAAGGGTGCATGTAACTATGTGCGCCAGCCTGAGTTCAGCGCGAGCCGACTTCTACAGCAGTTAACTCCTCTCTCCTCTCTGTCATGTACCCAACGCGCCCCCAACTCGACAGCTACCGGCCGTTTCTAATCCGTCATTTTCACTCCAAAACCACCTACACCAACTACGCCAACTACGCCAACTACTCCAGAAACCCGCGTGGGCATCTCACAGAACCACATCGTGAATATTTCGCAGGAAAAAAATCATGGGCATTGCGTACGAAAACCCCTTTTTGAAGGAGTTCTATGAGGGCGACGTGGGCCTGTCTGCTCAGATTTGCCTCGACCGCTTCCAAAAGGCACTCACTGCCAGCAAGGAAGGTGGCGAGACTGCCAGTGCCATCATGCCCTACCTCCTACGCCGAAGTCTTGCTGAGGCAGAGGAAAAATTCTCCATCTGGACATCCAACACCACGGCGCTCGGCACGGGCCAGGCATCGCTCGAATACCGGCTTCGCTTGCTCCCGGGGGAGCTTGCCAGTCTCGGAATGACAATAGACCGGATAAGCTCGGAACTAGAAAGCTACATCGCTGCCATCGATTCAGACTCCAAGCGTTCTACTTCCGACAGACTCTCAGAACAATCCGAGGCACAGAAGGCCTCATCAACAGGCGCGCAAGAGAACTCGGATGCAGACAGCAACGAAGAGCCAGTCCCGGTGTCCGAGTTGTACGACTATGAAGGTTCGATGGGCTTTATTAACATAGAAATCGAGAGCCTTTATTTCTCGGCTGAGTATATATGCAACGCTGCTGCCATTAACCAAAGGATCATTGCCAAGCCTTGCAGCTTGAATGATTTTGATCAGCGCCGCCTCTCGGTCTTCTGTCGACGGATCCTCGCCCGTGACTTCCCGGGAATATCGTCCGAGCTGAGCGATAGAATGCACGGCACCATGGTCGAGCGCTACCGGCGCCTCTTTCTCCGTACACATACTAATAAAGAGGCTAAAAGGCGACCGTTAATGATCTGGCACGAGGAGTATCCCCTGACGCATCTGCTACTTGAAAGACGAGACGGCAGCAAGCCCTCACTCTTTCGCAGGGCCCAGGGCTTGTATTCAGTGGCCCAGAAGATGCGTTTTCTGCTCGGTAAGTTGACGAGATCTAGGCGGGAAGCGCCCCCGCACAACATCGAAGCGCTCATGCCGCGCCCTCCTGCGTGCTGCCGAGACGGGTCGGATTTTACCTGTGACCTTTGCTCCATGTCTTTGCCAAGCAAGACTGGCCTGCATGAGGAACTGTGGTCGTAAGTCACTCCCAATCATTCTCCCCGCCCTCTCTCGCCGACACTACAAAGGCTACGAGTCCTTCTGACCAAAACCCCTCCCCCCGTCTAGGATGCACGTCAACCGAGATCTGGAAGCTTACGTCTGCCTCGTCGACGACTGCAACCAGCCGGATAACCTATACTCGTCCGCGGCGCAATGGCTCTCCCACATGTCGAACCATTTTCACTACTGGCTCTGCCCCTTCTGCAGTGAGCCGGTGCAGCGTTTCGATCACGAGGACGGCCTCGCGGAGCACTTCAAGGTCGAGCACAAGGAGCCCGACGAGTACATACCAGACTATCTCCCACTTTGTCGACGGGCCAAGGAAATTGTCTTCCAAGACTGTCCCTTTTGCGACTACCCCCCATCAGAGAACATGGCAGAGCACGTCGCTTGCCACCTGCGGTACCTGGCGATCGCGTCGATCCCGTCATACGGCGACGCGACGGCGCCGAGGCGCGACGAGGACGGGGACCGCGAGTCTGTAGCCTCGTCCGAATCCTCTGTAGCCTCGTGCGAAGCTTCCGTGGCCTCTTGCGGAGCCTCCGCGGCGCGCCGGCTACGATCTCGTCTTTGGGTCTTGCGGAGGCGCGGCCGAATACGCGCAGGCGGCGACAAGGACGGCGACTCGCCCTTGGGGAGCGCCGTGGACTTGCCACTGTTTGAGATGTATGAGCCGGGCGGGGATTTTTCTGATCTGTGGGCGCATCTCCTGCCTGACCGACTTCAGGATTGGGGACACTTGAGCGAAATTCAAACGCAGCATGGTGAATGGCGAGAGTTTCGTCGGCAGAAGCCTGACGAGGACGCCAACGACATGGACAAATTGGCTTCCTTTCCCCGCAGGCTGAATTGTCTGGGTGCAAAAATAACCAGGTTCATAGATACTCATTAAACGATCTTGCTTCTCAATAACTTTTCTTTTTTATTTCTCTTCTTTCTTTCACAAATTTTCTTTAATATGGTTTCTTTCTTATAACTTTTCTTTATGATGCCCTTTCTTTATAATGACTTTTCTTATCATGACTTTCCGTCGTCTCGACCTATTCTTCAACTTAAGGATGAACCGGCCTGATGGCCGTTGTGCGAGGTGTGATAAAACGCCAAAAGAAAAAAAAACAAAAGCAAAAACAAAAGCAAATCAACGACGATGGGAGCCAAAAAGTATTTCTCATTGTGAAAATGGATATAGCCTCACGCCCAAGTACCTCGCTGTCGCGGATTGGGCGAGGAGTGGTGACTGGCTCCTCCGATGCATCTACTGGAAACAGATTTGACACAAAACAATTCAAGAAAAAACAGAATATAGATACGCTTCAAAGATGCCAAAATAAACAGGGCAAATTACGCAGAAATATTGTCAAAGCGAATGCACGAGAAGGGGCTGTTTGATATCCTGGATGGCGACATCAAGTATGCTCAATTGAAGTCTTCCGATGCGTGTGAACCATTGGAAAGACTGCTTCGGCTGTGCTCAGTGCCGGTACAGAGGGGCAAGACAGGTGATGCTGCGCGATTCTGTGCGTAAAAAGCCATGACAGAAACTTAAAAAAAAAAGGATGGAAAGATAAAAAATCCCAATGTGCAAAGCAACCCCAAACTAGTCAACTAGTCAACCAGTCAACATGGAGCAGACTTATGCTACGCTACGCTTACATACACCATATAAGTCGTGACAGCGACAGTGATTACACTTATTAAGCGTAGAGTCTTTTGAGTATCAATACAACAATGTTTTGATTAAAGAATATTATTGATCTTCTCACGTTGCAAGCCCCCTACTTTTCCGCAGTGATCCCAGATGTAAGCGAAGCCTGCTGCCTGTCGTCTCGTCGCCCGCACGTGTCAGATCTGCCATGTTGAGAGTGTAACATGACATGACTTGGACTGCTGTGGCGCTGATGCAACCACTTTCAACGTGGGTAATTCGGCCGAGCGCGTCGTCGAGGACTCGTCGCGTGACGCCAACTCGACCGAGGGCCTGCCAGATGGTACACGTGGGAAGCGTGGCATGGAGGTTTAGACGATCTCGCGGTTGCTGGATTTGAAATCATCAACTGGCAGAACCTCACAGGTTGAACGACCTTTGAGATCAGGAGCAGCTCAAGAGCGACCGTCCAACTCCGTAAGTACACGTTACTACAAGTCGCCGCTGGGTGCCGATGCTGTGGACACGGGCGGTATTCAGAAACGCACCAATTTAGTGACAAACTAGGTAGGACAATACAGAAAAGCTTAATGCTAACATTGCTATTGACCCCCACACGGCACAGGAACAGCATCAGCTTTAATGTTGGTACCGTGGGGTTGTCATCGCACTCCAAACTGATGAACAACTTATACAGACGACTCAGACGAACCAACGTCATTCAGTCTCGGAAACTCCGATCGCCATAGGACGGGACCAATACAGCTGACTTGTCCACCTTAATCAGGCGTCTCGCTCTCCGAGTCTTCTGAGCAGAACGACCTTCATTCAGGGGATTTAGCTTGACCATCAGAATGCGGAGACTAAACTAGCCCATTTAGCTTCGCTTACACGTCCATCCTTTCATCAAAATTCTTGATATCAACAATTAATTAAAGCCATCCTCAGAGGAAATCAAAGGGGACGGGCGACAGAGCAGGCTAGTGCAGGAACGTCGCATCTATCCGCCCCCCTTCGTCCAACGCCGCTTCTTGGTCTTCCTTCCCCCATGACAATCGGCGCCACCATCGCCAACACGGCTGGAACGGCACCAATCAATTAGTTAACTTAGTTTATTGCGCGAGTCCTCCTTCTTTCTTAGTAGTTACATCCCCCCTGTTTTTCCTGACACCTGCCAAATCTGCAGCGGGCCGGGCGTTTCCCCAGTTTAGCTGCCGCACCATAGACATGCACCTCCTTCGTCGCCCAAACTCGACCGACCCCGACCGAATCGACCTTTATCGGCCGCCAGCAGGCACTTTCCTCTCTCGGCGCGCGCAGATGACGGTCGGGTCGTCCAACGTGTAACGTCTCCTTTCCAACCCCCCGTGGCCGTGATCCGCTCCAGCTGGGCGGCCTCGCTCTGGAATGCAACCCCCCCCGAACGCGGCGCCGGGGCTTGCATCTCAGAAGGGCAGGTCAGGATGACGTTCGCGGTGTAATCGGGCCATTGAGAATGTTCAACACCTCTAATCCGTCAGTTCGGTTTTTGAAGATCATTTTGTGAAAGTATAAGTACGCTGAGACCGTGCCGGGTCACAATGTTGATGGCTCGTGGACTCTCCCAGGCGTTGATCAGCAAAACACCAATCACAACACATTCCTTTTACTCTCCTCGTTTGTATATATATTGATACTGCACGGTATCCTTCCCCCCAGCCTCCCGGATAACTCACCATGCGCTCCTTGTCCTTCCTCGCCGGCCTCGGGCTCACCAGCCTCGTAGGGGCATCCCCTCTCCTCTCCACGCGACAGGCGCCGTCCGGCGCGCAAAACGTCGTCTACTGGGGCCAGAACGGCGGCGGCACCATCGAGAACAACGACCTCGGCGCGTACTGCCAGTCCAACTCGGGCATCGACGTGCTCGTGCTGTCCTTCCTGTACCAGTTCGGCCGCGACAACAACATCCCCTCCGGCACCATCGGCCAGTCGTGCTTCATCAGCAACGCCGGCCAGGGCCAGAACTGCGAGGCCCTCACCGCGGCCATCAGCAAGTGCCAGGCCGCCGGCGTCAAGATCGTGCTCTCCCTCGGCGGCGCCACCAGCTCCTACTCCCTGCAGAGCCGCGCCCAGGCCGAGCAGATCGGCCAGTACCTGTGGGAGTCGTACGGCAACTCGGGCAACACGACGGTGCAGCGGCCCTTTGGCAGCAACAATGTCGACGGCTTCGACTTTGACATCGAGGTCAACGGCGGCAGCAGCCAGTACTACCAGTACATGATCGCGACGCTGCGGGCCAACTTTGCCAAGGACTCCTCCAAGAAATATGTGATTACGGGCGCGCCGCAGTGCCCGATCCCGGAGCCCAACATGGGCGAGATGATCGCGACCAGCCAGTTCGACTACCTGTTCGTGCAGTTCTACAACAACAACAACTACACGGTGCCGTGCGCGCTGCCCATCAACGGCAACGCCCCGTTCAACTACAACAACTGGACCAGCTTCATCGCCTCCGGGCCCTCCAAGGACGCCAAGATCTTCATCGGCGTGCCCGCCTCGACGCTGGCGGCCAACGGCGGGCCCGGCGGCGCCACCTACTACGCGACCCCGGAGCAGCTGGCCACCATCGTCAACGACTACAAGAGCGACGCCCACTTTGGCGGCATCATGATGTGGAGCGCGGGATTCTCCGACTCGAACGTGATCAACGGGTGCACGTACGCGCAGCAGGCCAAGCACATCCTGGTCAACGGCGGGCCCTGCGGCGCCGACGGTCCGCCGCCGCCGTCGACCACAACGAGCACGCCCCCCGTTACGGTCCCGACGAGCTCCGCGCCGCCCGGGTCCTCCCCGACCGACACCGTCCCGCAGTGGGGGCAGGTACGAATGGATGCCGGAGACAGTGTGTGAGATTGGTGCTGACGATGAAATAGTGCGGCGGAAAAGGATATTCTGGACCGACAGCGTGCCAGGCCCCGTATACCTGCAAGGAGTCGACTCAGTGGTGGTCGTCTTGCCAGTGAGGCGTGTGAGGACAGTGGCGCTCTAGATGTATGTAGCGGAGAGGTGCAGGTGATTTCATCCGATGCGAGCAGCTAGAGGTGTAGCTTCATGTATATATTGTTATTTCTTTTCAACACGACTTTCAACACCAGCTCAGTGGCGGAGGCAGAGACGCCGATACTGTCCAGTTGTTTCGTCCGGAGTCGCTCGAGGAGTAATGCGTGAATCGAAGTGTCGAGGTCGGTCTAAGACGTTTCTTATATACCAGTCTCTTATTGTGGTTGCCGAACAAGCGAATTTGTCAAAACGACGATCCTTGTCCACACCTGACTCGAGTGCAACATTGCGACCCCCTTGCTTGTGGTGAAGTCTGCCAGCAGGGGATCGGATTGTCGATATTCTCGGGCCTCCTTACCCTAGAGTGAGCACGACAACTACATCAGCCGGATTCTTCTAGGTTGGTAGAAGAGAACATTAGGACCCTCAGCACTCGGGATGGCATTTAACAGCATGCCTGTTTGTTGCGAAGTCTATGAGCTGAAAACTTGGGTTTGGCGGTATGTCCATAAATTTCCGCCCTCAGAACGATGCTCTTTGGCACTGGTTTGTAGCACATGCCTGTTTGTCCTCTGGGGCTGGATTCATCACAACGGGCCAGGCAGGGCCACAGCTAGATCCGGTTTCGGTAGGATTCATCCTAACTTGGCAACGCAAAATTACAAGGGGACGAATGTCTCAAACCAGCCACGTCTAGACTCTTTCGGGCGTTTGGTCTCTTTGGAAAGTGAGAGGTGCAAAAAGAAAGCAGATGGACGCGGGGCGGCGAGGGAGGGTTTGTGTATGCAAGGGCATCAATTAGCTCGAGATGAACGAAAAGCGGGCTGTGGTGGTGATAATATTGCGCACTGTAGACTCGGGCTGTAAATAGACCTACTACACAGTGCGCCTTCGTGGATGCGGCTCTTCTTACTGTACGGACTTGGCCCGCAGCCACATAAATCGCACCTGTCAAATCAGAAGAATTTTTTCGACCATCCCATTTCCCTCCCTGTGTCTTATTATAGATCGGGAAAATCGCGGAGCCGCTTCCCAGAACATGCACCAGCAGCCAAGAGATCGATCCGAGGAGGATTCCCTCTTCTCGCAAGGGAGACTTCAGGCTGCAGAGCTAGACCCAGAAGCCCTCGCCATGGCTGCTCCCTCCGACCCTTTGGACGATGTCTTTGGCGCAGACAACGATGCCCATCCCCATGACGTCGCGCCTCCAGCGCCAGCGTCCACGCACCCGACGGACATGAGCCGTCTGCAGGCCGAGCACAGCACCGCGGGCTACCGCGAAGGCGTGTCCGTCGCCAAGGAGGCGAGCATCCAGCCGGGCTTCGACGAGGGCTTCAGCCTGGGCGCGACGATCGGGCAGGCCGCCGGGCATCTCCTCGGCCTCCTGGAGGGCATCAGCGAGGCGCTGGCGCCCGCGGGCGGCGACGCGGCGGCCGAGGCGGAGCGGCTGCTGGGCCAGGCTCGCGAGGAGCTCAGCACCGGGTGTATTTTTAGCCCTGACTACTGGGCCCCCGACGGGAACTGGACCTACCCGGTTGGGCCGACGGGCGGGCAGCAAAGGGAGACGGAGGAGGAGGAGGAGGAGGAGGGGGGGGTGCTGTTTCCTGACGTGGCGGCGGCGCACCCCTTGATCAGGAAGTGGACTGGCGTGGTCGACGGGCAGGTGAAGCGGTGGAATATCCGGCTTGACATCCTGCGCGACGAGACGGGCCCCAGGATGGAAGTCATCTCGGATGAGCAGACCAAGTCGAGTCTCGTGCAAAAGACGAACAAGGCACTGGACTGGTGAAGGACGTGGGGTCGTTATGCTTTCCCTGAAAGTCATGCGGTGGGAAGTAAAACAATAGGATGTTGCATCTCTGTGTTGTTTGAAGGGTTGTGTCGATAGATTGTGACACAAACATGAAAGACACCGACAAACAACTCAGCCCGGTTCTAAGAATGGCAACAGCATCAAGTCAAAGGAAAGAAAAACAAAACAAATAAGAACCGCCGCCCACGAAGCCGATTCTCTATGCAGGTCGCTGCCTGCTTTCTCCTACGTGGCGTTGAAACAACGCAGGGCAAAACAATACAGAAGGAAGCACAACAAGCCACGGCTGCGTCGTTGACGGCTAGTCGAGACATGTATCGGTGTCTTCGCAAAAAGCCAGGGAAAGCTACCACCGAGGTCATTTTGTTCTCTTTTTTTACTTTGTCGTCGCTGCCCTTCCTTTGAGTCACTTGCTAGCCTCGAAACGGCGCAGCAGGGCCCTGTCGGTAGTTGCTTTTTCGACCCCACGGATCGCCTAGATCAGGCAAGATTTGCTTCTGGCAGCTGGCGTCCCGGCTAATAACACCACCCTGTCCCTGGCTAGCCAACTTCTCGTGTTCTGCCGCTCTTTTGCAAAGGGGCAAGACAACCTGTGGGAAAGGGAGAAACACGGGCTAATAATCTTTTCCAGCTTGAAGCTGGAAATTGGGACTTGATGCCTGAGACATTGCTTTGTCCCTTCAGAATTGGACGTTCAGCAGTCCTGATAAGAGCAAAATACAAACGTTTCAAGCGAAAATGTCTCTTGGGACCAAAAGAAAAGAAGGATTTCTAGCCGAAAGCTCTACAGATATTCCAGTAAAGATATGGAACATGGAAATACTGCCACTTACACGTGGATGACCCCACGGTGTGGCGGTGGAAGTATGACAGGGACAATGCGGACCTTCCTTTTCCAAGCCGGTCGATTTTACGTGCAAACCACGCAACATGCGGACAGAGATCCTTCTTTCTCAGAGCTGGCCTGCAACAACAGCACGCCACTAACGCAGGTCCCAGTTGACTTGGAGGTTGGCGTTGGGATCCGATATGCCGGACGCAAGCCCTTGGCGTTATTTGCGCCCGGGCCCTTTTTTACCCCGATGGAGCCCATCTCTAAGACATGCCCGCAAAAGCTGGGGGCGCCGGGGAACACATCGACCCTGGGGCAACAAGTTGGCCGTACGAAACGACGACCAGGGCGTATTACCGGCGTGGAAAAGGGACAGGGCAGGATGCGGTCAAGTGGAGATGGGTAATAACAAAGGGAAGTGCCCACAACTCGCATCGGGGGGCCGGCATTGGACGGACTACTTCGTACCAGCGTGTTTGCCTTGCAGGAGCAGGCACAGAGGGAGAGGGGGAGTAAACGATGCCAACATTAGGGGAGAGCCAGAGAAGGGGGTACGGGATCGCGGCAACAATGTTTCTTCTGTCCGGATCCTGAGCACATCAGTTATTTAAGCCGACTCTCATCCCGCCCTCTCTGTGTCCGACTCTCCTTCACCCAACAGCAAACGACCAGCTTGAACTCTCAGAACTACTCTCACCCATACACTCTTTTCCAGTTCTACACACTCGCTTACACGCCTTCAAGCCTCTTCTTCAACCACCAATACACACACACACATTCACAATGAAGTCCTTTGCTGTCGCCGCCGCCCTCATCTCCGTCGTCGTCGCCCACCCGGGCCTCCTCGACGACATGTTGGGCAACGAGGGCCTCGACCAAAACATCAAGCTGCCCGCCGGCATTGAGATCAACCAGTCCCTAGGCCCCAAGTACCCGCCCCCCTCTGGCCGCACCAACGTCTGGCACCCTTCGCACCCGGACATCGACATGGACGGCTGCGATGCCACCGATGACGACTGGCACTACGTGCACCCGTGTGAGACCTGCGAGCACGGTCACCACACCTGGACCACCTCCACGGCCACCTCCGTCGTCACCAAGACCGTCATCGACTGCGCGCCCACCGTGACCGACTGCCCGGCCCGCACCACCGCCGTCACCACCGTCACCACCACCATCTGCCCGGCCACCAACACCGCCGCCACTCTTACCACGGCCACCGTGACCCTCCCCACCGCCCCCGTCCGCTACTCCAGCACCACCGAGGAGGTCGTCACGGAGACTCCCTGCCCGGAGACCACCACCGTCGCCCCCCCTCCCGTGACGCAGACCCCCATCTGGACCACCGCCCCGGCGCCCCCTCCCACCAAGGCCCCCGTCCCCCCGGCCTCGGTCGCCCCTCCCGTCGGCGGCAACAACACCTGGACCCAGCCCCCCGTCATCGTCAACGGCGGTGCCCAGGCTCAGATCGGCCTCTTCGCCGCTGTTGCCGCCGTCGCTGCTCTTCTGTAAATACAAAAAAGAAGCAACCCTTGTCGGCCTTGCTCATCCTGGGATTTTTTTTTCCCTCCCATGGTTGAGAGAGGTTGGCAACACTCAAACTCATGAAAGTTTATGGCAACTATATACCTTGCAGAGCGTACTCTCTGCGACAACATCACAGAAGTCAAAAAGCATCCCCACAATGTTTCATATCTGGGAGGCAAAACTTTTCTTTGTGGACATCTCTTCCGAATTTCTTCTTTTACTTATTTACATAACCTACGGGGCGGTCTCGCCGGCGGTGAGGTTTGGGGAACTGGCGTGATTGGGTTACGATTTTTTAAAAGGCACTTGGGCGGTTGGCCTGATTCTATTGTACTTTAAACTTTTGATTGAACAATAACCAGTGGTTTTCACATATCCTGTCCTTATATGGTGAAAGCTCTTGTAAGGTCTTTCTTTCCTTGTCTAACTCGCAAGATGCGTAACATACATGCTAGCTAAAGCCCCCCTGCTAGTCCGTCCCCTCTCTGTCTCTCCATATACTCCGCATAAGCAGCCTTCCTCTTGAGTTGAAATATTGTAGCGTACATTAATCATGAATCGTTTAAACATTATAATCTATACACACACACCCGTCCCCGCATCACGCCGCCGCATAGCGCTGCAGCTTCCGCGCAATGTCGTCCACGCCGTCGCTCGCGTCGCACAGCATCCTCGTCATCCGCCAGTCCCTCCCGCCGTGCGGCCCAAACACCACGAACCTCTCCACCCTGCCGTCGCGGTCCATCAGGATGCGACCGCTGCGCCCGTCCGCCCACGCGAGCTTGACGTGCTTGGCCTCGACGTCCGCGATGCCCGCCTCCACCACCTCCCGCGCGCCACCCGCCGTCGTCGACCGCCTGCTGCCCTTGCGGGCCAGCCCGACCGTCTTGCGCAGGTCCGCGGTGAGCCCCAGGCGGTTGTGGAAGCGCGCGATCTCGCGGCGCAGCGCGCGCGCGAACCGGCCCAGGTCCTGCCGCGTCTGGGCGGGGGCGTCGCCGGCGCGAGGCGGGGGCAGGTGCCGCGCGGCGAGGCCGGCGAGAGGCACGGCGGGCGGTACGGTGTGGCGGTGGACGCGCAGGTGGTGGGAGGAGGACGGGTCGTCGGCCCAGGGACGGTTGAGGAGGACGTAGTAGGGGCGCAGGAAGTGGCCCTGGGACATGACTTCGAAGCGCAGGCCGAGGACGTGCCCGCGGTCGACGGCGTGCGGGTCCGGGTCGCGCACCTTGAAGGCGGTGACGGGCGCGGCGATGCGGTAGGCGCACTGCTGCATGTAGGCGGCCTGCTGGGCGGAGCGCTTCTGGAGGGAGGCGGCGGCGTGGGGGGCGGGTCGGAGGGCGGATTTGAGGAACGAGGAGGTGTTGGAGGTGGCTGCGGAGGCGTCTTGGATGATGTTTTGTATAGGTGTCGAGGATAGGATGGTGGAGCACTCGATTTGTAGGCGTTTCTTCATGGCGGCGACTGTGATGGGGGATGTTTGGTTAGCTGGGGGATAGTGACGAAACGGGCGACAGGAACCGTACCTCGTTTTTTCAAGGAGGCAATCTCCTTGTCCAAGGGATCGGTCGGTGGTTGTGTGTTCTCTTGCTCTTCCATTGTGACAGCGCCCGACTTTTTTTTAGAGTTTGTCGAGCTGTAATCGGAGAGGATGCTTGATGATTGTCACGATCAAGAAGTCGCGTGTTGTTGACGGAACGGGACGCGGTAGGGCGCAGGGCGATAAGATAAGAACCCAAGCTGGGGGCGCCCCACAGGCTTGGCTGCAGCGGGGAGAGGAGAGGGCTGCGAGGCTGGCAGGGGAAGGGCTGGGATTGCGGCAGCTTTTACATGATATTTCTTGATAATATAAAATTCTCAGTTTTTTTCTCCGAAAGCATCATCATCAGTTTTGCGATTCTAATATCCTACATCTGCTGTCTCGGCCCCTACAGACGTCTAACCAGGGCGTGACGCCTAAGACCTTCAGGTACCAGGTACATGCTCCAGGGGGTGACAAGCGCTAAATGCGGGGCCTCCGGGGCAACCTTTTTGGGCCTTGAGGTTCTCGAATCCTCATGATTCACGGACTTTTTCCACAGCAACCACATCTTGGCCTCATCTCTTGGCTGATGGAGGATTTCTGATTTGCACTCTGGCTGGCCTCTTCTTTTTTTTCTTCTTGCGTTGTCTCCGACAATTTCTTCTCCCCTCATCCGTTGGCTAGCACCAGGTGTTTGCCCAGCAGTTCACGGCCGACGCCACCTCGAGCGAAAAGCTTCGTCCACACATTTGTAAGCCCTTGAGGCCACGGTAGCGTCGCCACGCAGCCCGACAGCCCAGAGCGCGCCAGCAGTGCGATAATCGCCGCCTCGACTTCTTTCGAATTCTCGACGCTAGTTTGACTTTACATTCATTCCATCTTTAACTTTTGATATTTCTTTCTCGTTTCGACTCGATTTTACTACTTGGTTGCGGCTGCTTGCTAGCTGAGACCACACTCCCACCTGCCAGTACATGTTCCGTTAAGACTCGAGACCACCACTACACGCTCCAACCGCCTTGCCTTTGTTTCACGGGCGCCATTGAACCATATCTGCCTTCCGACAGCTCCGTCCTCGATCCGACAGTTACAGAAAAATAAAAAAAAAAGCAAAGGAGCCTGGGACCTGCCATCCCTGTGCTCCATCGATCCGCGGCCACATCTCCTATGGGGGCCAGAGCGCGACGTCCACAGCCGCGCAAGGAGAAGAGCGCTTCGCCCTTGTCCATCAACACCAACGGCGACGCCAACACCAACGGTAACGGCAAGGCCGCGCGCAAGCACCAAAACGGCACCATGAACGCCGGCGTCGAGATGCGCCGTAAAACGGCCAGCAATGACTCGGCCGCCCTCACCTCCAACTACATGGCCCGCGATTCCTTCTCTCTCGACGACCCCGTGCCCAAGAGCCCGGCCGCCAACGACGCCGGCTTCTTCCAGTTGCCGCTGCAGGACCAGCGCAACTTCATGCTCCTCGTCCTGCTCTACTTCCTCCAGGGCATCCCCATGGGCCTCGCCATGGGCTCCGTCCCCTTCCTGCTCAAGAACCACATGTCGTACAGCGAGATTGGCGTCTTCACCCTCGCCTCCTACCCTTACTCGCTCAAGTTGCTCTGGAGCCCCTTTGTCGATGCTGTCTGGAGCCCCCGCTTCGGCCGCCGTAAGACCTGGATCGTCCCCATCCAGTTTCTCTCGGGCTTCGGCATGCTCTGGCTCGGCAGCCACGTCGAGACCATGATGGCCACCACGGGCAAGCCCGGAGGCCCCACCGTCTGGTCCTTTATGTTATGGTGGTTCTTCCTGGTCCTCATGTGCGCAACGCAGGACATTGCCGTCGACGGCTGGGCCCTCACTTTGCTCACCCCCAGCAACGTCTCCTACGCTTCGACCGCCCAGACCGTCGGCCTGACCGCAGGCCACTTCATGTCCTACACCGTCTTCCTCGCCCTTAACGCTTCCGACTTTGCGAACAAGTGGTTCCGATCCGTCCCCTCCGATGACGGTCTCGTCTCCCTCGGCGGCTACCTGACGCTCTGGGGATGGATGTACATCATCGTCACCATTGGACTCGGCTTCTTGAAGCGCGAGGAAAAGTCGCAAAATGAGGAGGGTGTCTGGGAAGTATACAAGATCATGTGGGGTATCCTCAAGCTCAAGAACGTGCAAACCATCATCATTGTCCACCTGATTGCCAAGATTGGCTTTCAGGCCAACGACGGCGTCACCAACCTCAAGCTCCTCGACAAGGGCTTCGGCAAGGAAAACATGGCCCTGACCGTGCTGATTGACTTTCCTTTTGAGATTGGCCTCGGCTACTATGCAGGCATGTGGTCGCAAAAATACGGTGCCATGAGACTCTGGGGCTGGGGCTTTGTCGGCCGCCTCGGTGCGGCCCTCCTCGCCCAGCTCACCGTTGCCATCTTCCCCGCGGAGGGCGTCACGACCTGGTATCTCATCATCGTCATCCTTGAGCACATCATCTCGACATTTACCAACACCATCATGTTCGTCGCCGTCTCCGCCTTCCACGCCAAGGTCTCGGACCCCGTCATCGGCGGCACCTACATGACGCTGCTCGCCACCGTGTCCAACCTGGGTGGGACGTTCCCGCGATACTTTGTGCTGCGTCTCGTCGACGTCTTCACGGTGGCCACCTGTCATCCGGGCAAGCACGCGAGCAGCGCGAAGCTCAAAGGCCCCCTGGTGACGGAGGAGTTTTCCTGCGCCGTCCAGGCCGAGAAGGAGCGGTGCCAGAACGGCGGCGGCGTCTGCGAGATGACGCGTGACGGATTCTACTGGGTCAACATCCTGTGCGTGCTCTTTGGCGCGGCTACCTTTTTCTGGTACATCAAGCCCAAGGTGCGCCAGCTCCAGGCTCTACCTCTACGGGCGTGGAGGTTGTCGCCGGGCAAGCAATAGCGACCGGGGCATGTATGTATGTCTATATGAGAAGAAACAAAAAGGGGACTCGTAAACATATAGCCAAGTAATGTTAGTCATCTAGAGAATAATTATATATGAAGAAAAAATGGAACGCGTTCGTACGACTTATTCACTGTGCAAACGGGTTGCTGCTGCCTTAACACTATGTTTGGATCTGCCCAGGCGGGTAACCCCGCAACCTCTCCTCGGGCCGGCACACGGTCATTCTTCACCCTCATCTATGCAAGCAACAACCTGAGCTTGAAAGGGGCATCGAGATTGTTCTTTATTTCGCATAGAGGCGAAGATCAGCAAGTGATAGCTTCTGTGCTTTGTCATCCTTTGCAAGCAAGTAACTTTGGTACGACTGCCTAATACTGATTGGCATTCACGACACAAACGCCGAACGACTAACACGCTGCTTCACTAGCCAGCAGGCCTTTACAGAAACGCGAGTTCTTCTTTTCTCCTCGGTTTCATCTGTGGCTCCTCTTAATTTTCAAGCTTCTTCGGTGCGTCTTTATCGTGATGGTATGCAAGAACCGACGCCAAATGACTAACATCTTCTTAACTAGAGCTTGCAGCACCAGTCGTATATTTCTCCTCAGCTTCACACCACCCTATTCGACTCCCCTCCGCAGTTGTATCGATATACGTACACCATGAAAACTACCCCGGGATCTAACCCACAATGTGATACGGCATCCAAACCAGAGACCAAGTCTGAGGTGACACCGGAGTCCAATCTCAATGCCAACACAGAAGAACCCGTGCTCCTCCGCATGCCTTCCGAGATCCTCACGGCGATATGCCGCCACCTCCTCAACAAAGACATCAAAGCGTTTCGTCTCGCCTGCCCAACCATCTGCCACGCCATTCCGCCGCGCTTCACCCGCGTCTTCCTCTCGCCGAACCCGCGCAACCTAGAAGTCTTTCGGGCCGTGGCGGCCCACCCAACCTTTCGACTCGGTGTGCGCGAAATCGTCGTCGACGATGCGCGACTCGCTGACCCAACGCAGTTGTGGGATCGTCAAAACGACGGCTCGTCTGACGAGACGCCTATACACGGTGGCTCTGACACCGAAGACGCCACCAACACCGCCTGGTTCAACCGCCGCTGCGCGCGTAACCTGAAAGAGCTACGCAACCGCAACGTAAATGATACGGAAAATCTAGTAGCGAGAGCTGCACGCGCGGAGGAGCGCGAGGCACAGTCGCCGCTCGAGAAGTGCCAACAACACTACGACGCGTTACTGTGTCAGCAATTTGAGGTGATGGCGGCGGGCGAGGACGCGCGCGCGTTGGTCGAGGGCCTCGACGCCTTCCCCGCGCTGGAGCGCATCACAGTGACGCCGTCTACACACGGGTACCTGTACACTTCGCTCTATCGCACGCCTATGATACGTAATTTTCCGCGCGGCTTCAACTACCCGATCCCGCGCGGTTGGCCCACGTACAAGGGCGCGACGATGATGCACCCGCTCAACCGATGGACAACTAGGATGGGGTGGACTGCAGACGACGTGTCTCGTGAGAAGGCACACTGGAGGGCCTTGGTATTGGTGCTTGAGACGCTGGCGGCACGCGTCCTCAACGGCGGCAAAGCGGTGGTGCCGGAGCTCGTCTTTGATGTTCACGCGCTCAACACGGGCATCAGCCCGTACATGCTGACAGACGACTGCGATGAGTACGAGAACTTGGCACTGCTGCTACGTCAGCCAGGCTTCAGACGGCTTGACCTTCCGATCCTCGTCACCGGCACGCCACCGGACGAAGTCTCTCTGCTTGAAAACGGTCGCTTGAAGAGCCTACTCGCCGGTGCGCGCCACCTACAACACTTTCGGCTGCGCTTCGACGGCCATGCGTACGAGGAGGTGCCTTTTTCGCGACGGTTCTTCCCACTGCAGAAGTTACTCCCGCTGAAGTCCTGGGATCAGCTGCGCCATTTCGGGCTGTCCAACGCGGTGGTGCGCATCGCCGATCTCGTGGACGCGTTGGTCGCGCTGCCGGCCACGCTGCGCTCTGTTGAGCTAAGCTTTCTCAAGTTCGAACGACGCAGCGACGAGGATGTGCGTGGCGAAACCCACGCGATGCTACTGGAGAGGATCAAGGCGCGAGTGGCGGAGGCGGCATGGGCGGCGAATCAGCCGCGCGTGACGCTGGGTATGGCCAAGGTCCGGGCCAACGTGACCGGGCGCGGGCTGTGGTTGAGTAAAGAAATTGGAGATTATCTGTACGGGTTCGGGCGGAACCCATTTGGAACGCATGAGGATATCCTGCTGCCAGGCATGGGCTGGCTGGCGGACGAGTACGACCCGGAGTTTGAGAGGCCGTACAAGGCGTACAAGGACTACCGCGCACTGTGGTACGGCGAGGGCTAAGTGTGGGAAGGAGAGAGAGTCTGGTGTGCTCGGGAGTCATGAATGGTGACTTGAGCAAGCGAACATTGCTGTTGAATTGTATTGGACTGGAATGAACGGAGATATGTCACGGACGCTATGAAGGCATGGACGTAAACTCTGTATTAGAGGAGATTTCTTCGCTATTGAATATCCAAGAAAAAAAGAAGTATCTCTAGTATCCAACAGCCCTAGGCGCGAGGTCGTCTTAACAAGTGCCGCAGCTGCGACGGTGGCCGCGGCGTCGAGGAGAACGAAGGTGGTCAGGGACTTGGTCTGTGTAATGGAATCGAAATTGATTCAAGATGTGGTTGGCTTAAATGCGGATTTAGTGTCTGCTGTCCGATCCTGACGACACTTTCCTAATTCGATGTCGTGGTGTGAATGGATGAGGTTGTACAGAGTTTATGTTCTCAATAGTGAGGCGGAGAGTGGTATGGTAGGGGGTAAGCCGGTCTCAGTTGGGTACGGAACGGAGAGCAGGATGACGTATTCACATGTTTGACACTAAGAAAAAGAAAGAAAAAGAAAGAATATCTACAGCAAGATTAGCAAGATGAGCAAGAAAAAAGCAGAAATCGGCTTCGCTGCCCAACATGTGAGGCGGCGCGCACACTATCTGTCAACTACAAACCAAAAGTGAGGCGGGATGGGAGCTGCTTCGTAAATATCAGCACAGCCGGGGAGATTTATAAACGCCGATGGGGGCAGACTTGGAAAAAAACTTGTTTGTCTTTTTCAACTTGATTATTTATCTCTGCAGCATCGCCAAATTCATTTTATTTTACAGCGACACCCGAATCCAAGGGATGCGCCGAGCCGATCCGGTTGCGAATACGCTTAACCCCTCATTCTCAGTCTCAGTCTCACTCACTAGAGTGGTATCTCCGCATTGACATCACCACAACCGCGTCATTACAATTGAAAAAACTAGATTCTTTAAAGAGGGCAAAAAAAACCCAACCTCATCCGACATGTCCTCTCCATCCGTACAGGCCGAAGACGCCTACTTCTCGTCCAACCCGCCGCCGCGGCACCTCGGCGCGCACCTCGCGCAAGCCTCGTCCTTCATCGCCGAGCACGCCGCCGCGGGCCGCCGCGTGGTGCTCATCACCTCCGGTGGCACCACGGTTCCGCTGGAGCGGCAGACGGTGCGCTTCATCGACAACTTCAGCGCCGGCACGCGCGGCGCCACCTCGGCCGAGTACTTCCTCGCCGCCGGGTACGCGGTGCTCTTCCTGCACCGCGAGTTCAGCCTGCAGCCGTACTCGCGGCACTACACGCACGCCAAGGACTGCTTCCTGGACTTTTTAGACGAGGATGCGGGTGCTGGAGGTGAGGGAGACAGGAGAGTGGTGGTGCGGCACAAGGACCAGGCGCGCATCCTGGACGTGCTGCGCGAGTACAAGAAGGCGAGGAGGAGCAACATGCTGCTGATGCTGCCGTTCGTGACGATCGGCGACTATTTGCACGAGCTGAGGGGGATTGCGCGGCTGATGCGGCCGCTGGGGTCGAACGGCCTGCTGTACCTGGCCGCAGCCGTGTCCGACTTTTTCGTGCCGCCGGAGCGCATGGCCGAGCACAAGATCCAGTCCACCGACGCCGCGCAGGCGCCGCCGCCGCCAACACCATTGGCAGACCAGCCCGGCGGCGGCACGCCCTCCGACGACGAGCAGCCGGCGTTTGACAACTTTGACGCGCCGCGCGTGCCGCGCTCCAAGCGGCTCGTCGTGGACCTGGACCCGGTCCCCAAGTTCCTGGAGAACCTGGTGGACGGGTGGGCGCCCGAGGGCATGATCGTGAGCTACAAGCTGGAGACGGACCCGGCGCTGCTGGTGCGCAAGGCGCGGGCGAGCCTGGACCGCTACCAGCACCACCTGGTGATTGGCAACCTGCTGGCGACGCGCAAGTGGGAGGTGGTGTTTGTGAACCCGGGCCGGCCGGGGGAGAGCTGGGTGCGGGTGGGGAGGAAGGGCGGCTGGGGTGAGGCGGAGGGCAGGCCGCTGAGGGCGGACGAGGTGCCGCCGGAGGAGCCGGAGGCGGAGATTGAGGCGCTGATCATACCGGCAGTCGCGGAGCTGCATGATGAGCACATTGCGTCCAAGAAGGCGTAGTGCAGGGGTATGGGATGGGTGAGGGTCGTCAGTCAGTCGCACTTTTGTGTAGTCAATTTGACGCCTCATTTGGTAGAATGTACGAATCTAGAAAACTCTAATTGATTTATATTTTATTCATGTTGCAGCCCCTCCTACCATGGACGGCATTTCACATCACTGTCAGCGGCCAACTGCTTCCTCTGGACTCCGTTTGTTGTGACCTCTGGTCCCCACTTCCGCACTGTACCACGATGGCCTCTCCTTCCCTCCTTCATACTCGATGTATCAAACAGATGGAGGAATTCGGCTATCAAACCCCCACGCCACGCCATCATAACCCCTTTCCAGCCTCCCCCTTTCCACGCTTCAACGGTTTACAGATTACGACATCCTTTTCGCCAGGTGGAAAAGGCAAAGGCATCCCCCTCCCAGCTCAGCATGGAGCCTCAAGGGCTAGGGTTCGCAAAGTGAAGAGGCGAACATTTCTTTTTTTTTCCCAACGTATCGACCAATGAACACTCGGAAACCCCTGGATGTCAATTCCTGCAATCTTGTCTTCTTTCTCTCCCCGCAGTGGCCGTCCTACCCGTCACACTCAACGGCGCACAAACGGCATGGCGAATCAAAGGTGCGGCACAGGCCTGACGTGTTTCCCAAGCGCGGATGCCCAATGTGTCTTTGTCATGCATCCGGTTACCGGGCGGCTGCTTGACTTGGTGATACCTATAAGCGCCCAGCTGACCGAGCGCGTAACGCCCTATTCCTGTACTGCGCACGCGTGTACTACATCGCATTCTTTGAAGCAAGTTGGTACAAAATGGCTGCTTGCCCCAGCATGGAGCTCCCGTTGACTTCTTTTCTCCCCCTTCATCTTTATCACTTCATCCTGCCCCCTGCCTGAAATTTCAACATGCCGCTCTCTCCGGACGCTGACAACATCCACCCCTCGGTCGAGCAGCCCGCCGACGACCTCCCCCCGCCATACACCTCGCAGGCAGTTGTGCAGCTCTACCCCGCCGCGTGTGGTGGTAACATCTTCGCGGGGCCGGAAAGTCTGCAGCGCATGATGGAACTACGATGGCAGGGGCAAGAGCCGCCTGCTGAGCTGCCGGAAGACCTGCTGGGCATCATGGATGGCGCCCTTACGCAACAAGAGGCCACGACTATCGCAGCCGAGCTGGCGGGCCTACTGCGGCCCGGCTATGTGTACTGGGTTGCTGCCACAATGGAGAAGAACCGCATAGACCGTCGGATGCGACCGTGGATCTACAAGAAATACGACCAGGAGAGGCGATATGTCAACGACATATTCGAAGGGCGCCTTGGGACGCACCGATTGGGCGTCCTTGTTCGCCACAATATTAAGCGCAGATGGGGGGCGCTCAACATCTGGAATCCCAAATGGGGTTTTGCCGGCCGCAGCATGCTGGCTAGCGATGACGCCAATGCGTGGCAGTGGCCGTGGGAGCCGCCCATGCACCAGGGATTTGCCCACTCCGAGTTTCTACGCGACGCCTATTATGAGACGCTCATCGCACTCGTCCTGCGCCAGCGCATGGGCGTGCACCGTCACCAGGAGATCCCCATTTCGGCTTATATGTCCAATGAGCCCTTCGAGCCACTGAGCCCTGCCGACGCTGAGGTATGGCTCATCACCCGTCCATGGGTCACCTTCCAGATTGAGGTCGCTGAGGAGTGTATGAGATACTTGCGTTTATCTCCGGAGCAACGCCGTTGCCATCCCCACTACCCTCGCGGAGAGGTCATTAAGTGGTGGAAGGCCCGCGGGGACTGGAGGGACGAGTTCGATAATCTTGTGGAGCATGGCCTCTTTAGCTACGTCGAGTCGGTAAACGCCTGGACGTGGCGCTGCGAGTATCCATCCCCGGAGCCGGAGAGCATCACGCCCATCAGCCCCTATCATAGGCGCCCGCTGCAGGAGACGGAGATTGACTTTAGCGAGTCCGAAGTTGAAGATCTGGAAACCACTGAACTACCAGAGGATGAACAACCCGAGTCTCACTGGTCGAGGCCCAGCTACTCCTACGACGGGCCACTGCACTTCCCCGGACCACTGCCCTTCCCCGGACAGACTGAAAGTCTCGAGGAGGAGCGTAGGCGCCATGCAACTACCGTTCCCCGTGCCCCACAACAGCGACCTGGCGAGGGCCTCTTTGGATCGCCGTCGGGTTTCCTCAGACAGCCCGGGAATCCCCCCGACCAGTACGAGAATCTCTTTGGACAGCCGGGGAATCCCGTTGGGCCGCCCGAGGACGCGCATAGCGCGGCGCCTAGAGAGGAGGGGCGGGAGGACGAGGACCGGGAGGACGAGGATGAGGAGGACGAGGATGAGGAGGGCGGGGACCGGGGGGACGAAGATGAGGAGAACGATAACGATGAGGAACATGGCGACGATGACTCACAAGCGCCCCAGGGAGAAGAAGCCCCCGCTAGCCTTCCTTCGTCCCAAGGACCACCACGGCGCCGGCCCGTTGCCCAATCCCAGCAGCCCACCTCGGCCGGGTCCCAGTCGTCTCTGCGGCGCAGCACTAGGATCGCAGCCCGGAGGCGTCCTGCCGAGGAGGAGTTGAACCCATTTCGGGCGGGGGCAGTTGCAGCGATTACAGCACCAAACAAGAGGCGCAGGGTGATCCCGGGTGGTTGGTCGTCGGTGACGGGAGAGAGACCGTCTGCCGCCGCACCCCCGCAGTCGAATTGTTTGCCAATGTAGAGGTGCTTAACTGCTTGCTGACTCAAGCTCTGCCTATCCGTAGCCTTCGTTACATTAAATTGCAGAAGATGCATACTTCCATATTCTGATAGCTACAGCAGACGGGGGCGAAGCTGATTCTCCTGATTTTTGTGTTTTTGCCATTAGTTCTTAGTATAGATTGCTTATCAGCATGATGGAATTCTTGTTCAACAAAAAAACGACATTGGAAGAGATTACATCATGAAATGCCCCGTCAGGATTAAATACGTCCGGGTGAAAACAGATATTAAACAAAGAAAAACAGAGCCAAGTTGGAGCGGGAGCAGATAAATGCAACAAAATAAACAAGAGAGAGAGAGAGAGAAGGACCAACATCGTGACGCCGTGCTTGGGACAAATCTCTGACATTACATATAAAACAAGAGACAAAAAAGGTCTGCAAAGAGCCGAATCCAAGCTCATTCAAGTAAAAAAAAAGCCCACAATACAAAAGAGAATGCCGAAGAATGCTCTCACCCCTCAGTCCTCGTCAAAGATTTGGTACGTGTTCTGCAAGATTGTGTCGACCACCTTGATCTGCCAGCCGGCGTCCGTCATGGCCGTACTCGGGTCGCTGCCCATGAGCGTCGGGCCAAAGATGACGGCCAGGTTGTGCGAAGTCATGCGGTTGAGGTGCGCGTTGTCCATGACGCGGTAGAGGTGCAGCGTGATGGCGCGCAGCGTCGCGTAGTTGGGGTCCGGCAGCGCGTTGATGATGGCGTGCAGCGAGTCGCGGCGCACGATGTCGTCTTCGTGCTCTGATAGGAGAAAAGCGGTTAGTGTCCGGGCATGATTGAATTACCGGGGTTGTGACTCACTGGCTGCGTTGATGAAGCTGCTGTAGTGCTCTGCGGTCAGGATGGGGTCGGGCAGGTCCCGGAAGAACTGCTTTAGTAGCCCGGTGACACTGTTGACGTCGTGGTAGAAGCTCTCCGGGTTTCTAAAGTCCAGGGCCGGATTCTGGGAGTCTGTAAAACTTGTCAGCGGATATAACACAACTAGACTTGTCGTCCAACAGTCACTTACCAGCATCAAACATGCTCTTGAGCTTGTTGATGTGAGTTAGCGAGCCGGACTGGCGGTAGATGCCCTCAACGCCAAGGCCGTACATGTCCACGGCCTGGATGCACTGGTACACTACCATGGGGACCGCCAGCCCGTCACGCTCGTACAGCTTTGCGAGCGAGACGCCAAAGACGGGCATTGTCGGTGCCTGGCTGGCCATGACGCTGGTGCCGTGCGCGCTTGGGTACGCGGGCGGCTGGCCCTGGGGATGTTGGCTACCCGGCTGCAGTGCACCAGGGAGACCGCCACCGGAACCGACTGGGCCCTTGACGTCGCTGGGAGGTCTGAACGGCAGCTGGCTTTGCTGGGGCGATCCGCGCGTCCCGGGGCCGCCGGGGCCGCCGGGGCCTGAGACGCCCGGAGGTCCAAAAGGCTGCTGACCCTGTTGCGGCGATCCACGTTGTCCTGGAGGATTGCCACCCTGGAACGGCAAGGCCCCGAGTTGAGGCGCCCCGGGCTGACCGTTTCCGTATCGTGGATCTGCCTGGTGAGCAGGTGCTTGAGGAGGAGCGCCACCTCGACCGCCATATTGCGGCGGGGACCCTCCTAGGCCACCGAAACCGGGTTTGAGAGGGTTTCCTTGACTGTAGCTGCGAGTATGCTGCTGAGAAAATGGTCTTGATTGATCTCCGAGTCCGCTCGAGGACACGCCAGCAACCTGCCCGGGGCCGACTGGGCTCTGGGGGCTACCGGGGCCGTTCGGTCCTGTGAAGTTGCCGGTGCTTGATCTGGCGCCGCCCATTGATTGTGGTTGCTGCGAGATGGGGTTAGAGATGCCGCCAGCAGCGGCCGGGTTGAGCGGACCAAAGGAAGAAATGGAACCTTGTTGGCCTGGCGGCGCAAAGGGTTGGCTGTGTGGCCTAGGGGCCGCGGAGCTCTGAGGATTCAACAGCGGGTTCTTTTCGTACTTGACTTCGGTCGCAGTTGACACCTTGGAGTGCTGAGCCGAGACGAACTCGTTGAAATCGCGCTCGTTGTTGATCGACGACACGGCCTGGCGAAGGCTTCGGGGCTGAGGCGCTGTGTCTCCGGGCTGGTTCTTGAAGGGGTACACAATCAGGCCATTGCCGAGCAGCAGCTTCTCGTTGAATGTAGCTAGGCAATGTAAGAAATGAGTTCAACTGCAGGTCCTCATCTGACTTACCAAACTTTTGCATCTGCAGAGTAGTAGCCGAATCAGTCTCAGACACCAGAGCTTGCAGGGCCTTGACAGCCTCTGGGCGATGCGACGCCTCGAGCTGAGACTTTTCCGTCCGCAGCGTCTGGACGTGGTTGTAATACGTCTGGTCGGCATTCTGTGCCTTTTTGAGCAAGTCTTCCTCCTGCTGCGCGGCAGACTTGTGTGCCTTGAAAGCACCGAGGACCTTGCCACCACCCTGCCTGCCCTCGCCGGTTCTGGCTCTGTCGTACTCTTCCGCAAGCGAGTCGTACTTGGCCTTGCTCTTTCGCATGGCCTGCTCGAGGTCGGCGACCTTTTGCTCGGCGGATAGGCCATTGGTCTTCCAGGTCTTTCTGCTGCGCTCCGAGTTGTTGGCGAGCTCGATCAAGTCCTCGTGCATCTGATGGAGCGAGGCTGCGAATTGGATGCCATTGTCGGCCATGCGGTCATGTATATACGTCATTTCGTCGTAGGACTGGGCAAAGCTGCCGGTGCGGTGGTCTGCGCGTCGCATGTTATCCTGGGTCGTGCGACAAAGTTTCTTCAAACTCTGGGCGTGGTCGTCTTCGATAATGGCGCGCTTTTTCAGAAACATCGCGAATTCCTACGACAATGTCAGCTGGTGTCTTGTCTGCAAAGTTGGCGCATGATATACCTTGGCCGAAGCGGCACTTTGCTTGAGACGGTTTAACAAGGTGGCAATGCCAATCTATGGAGGATCAGTAATAGTTCACACTGCGCTGCGTGGGCAGTCGCGTTACCTCGGAAGAGAGAACTGCGTTGACCTGCTTCATCAGCGCAGCCTCAGCCGCGCTCGGGGTGTGCGCATCAGGAGGTGGGGGAGCTGCGCTTGGAGCTGCGCCGTCGGGGGCATCGCCGGCCGCGCTCTTGTCGTCGTCAGATTCACCCTCGAGGCCTTCGAGCCTTTCCTTCTCCGAGACAAGCTCCCTGCTACCGCTATCCTCTGAGGTCTTGCCTGCAGGCGCGCTGGGCTGCGGTTGCGGGGGCTGTCCAGGAGGGGCAGGCAAGGCGTCGTCGCCCGGGCCACGAAATTCAGACGACATTATTGGGGTGGTGCGTAGCAGCCGCGGAGTGAGCTGCTGCGACGGGTATGATCGAGGGGGCCGCTGCAAAAGACGAAGCGTCTAAACGGACTGCAAGCGCAGGGCAAACGTCCGGGTCGTCGGGCCAGAAGCTCGGGTCGTGGTCCAAGAGGGTTTGAGGCTGTCGTAACGGCGCGCGCCGCCAACCAAGGTGCGGCGTTGGGCGTGCGGAGGGAGAGGCGCGAGCCCACTGGGTAAATAGTGGAGGAAGCTCGGGGCGCAATAGGGTCTTCCGATGAAGCAAACGGCGTTGTCCCCGTAGCAGTCGCAATCAAAAGGGGCCCGGGAGAGATGTAATAAGGTGGAATGGCAGCCGGGCAGCAAAGCTTGGTGGCACCGAGGAGAAGTAGCAGCCAGAAGAAGGACAAGCAAGGACAAGCAACGCCAAGCCGTGGCGAGTGAGTGGCTGTTCTGCTTTGTTCCTGCTTGCTCCTCAGTTGTCAGCCACGATGACGCGCCTCAAGCCTTGGCACCACCTAAAAAAAGACTTGTGCTCTTTCAGGGGATATTTTAGTGCTTCCTGGGGGAGTTTGGCAGGTGGCGGGGGATTCCTTACGCTTTCTCTAGCGCACTTGTCTCGCTGAAGAATTGTGGCACAGGCGCTGTAGTGGCCTGACACCCCTTCTCCAGCGGGCTTACAGCAGGGAGCCGTATCGGCGAACCTGTGGGCTTTGTCTCGTATTATCAAAGGGGGGCGGGCTACTGTGAAGTGTCGCAAATATAGAAAAGTAGTACGGAGTACCCTGTACTATGATATATCGTGTCAAACTTCAGGGGACTCCTCGATCAAGACACAATGTCATGTCCAACTATGGATCCAAGCAATACTAGTCTACGTGTAATTTCTCCGGGTAACGCAATTACTAACTCTTCGCTGGGATTGGCAATTGGATGCGAGGGCCTTCTGGATGAAGTTAAGATTATATGCCATTTCCTGAACCAAATCCTACTGTAAGCAGGTAATTTGAACTTTAATCAACTGGCGCTAAATTGTTAAGTATACTGCATGATTTAGTAACGTACCTCATGGAGTATAGAAACATGGTAGGTCTAAATCAGTTCAATATATTGCATTTAAGTCGATCTTGTACGCTTATTCGGTGGTGCTTTCTAACCTATGAACGTCGCTGCAAGTATGCTAAATAGGCACAAAGCGGTCCCGCCCAAGGATGAGAGGCCGTATGCTCTGTAGACATGGCAATGCCACATTTACCCCTCTTGAAAAGCTTTGGACTTCTCTTTCGTGCTGATAGATGCTCTCGACCCATAGGACTGTCAATGACCTATTTAATGAGGAGATCTGTTCGCTACAGGCACACAATTCACTTTGATGGACGACAGGTAACCATCACTCGTTAAAGATGGCAGTCAGTAGTACCTGTAGTTTATAGTGAAATACGCATGGTGATTTTTCGCGACTGCTATTCGTCTTAATTTCAACTCGCCGCCACTTGTTAGGTTGCTAGGTAGTAAGTAAGGACGGTTGGTCGCCTTGCATATGGAGCATGTACATAGTTATACTGCCACTATCGTGCAGTTGTGAGTGGTACCTATGTAGTTACGTCACAATGGGATTATTGAAGCCGCTATCCTCGACAACACAGCCTCGAGCGACTGGCAAATAATAACCTTGGTAGCGTTAGCATGATAAGAATGCGCGTGGTCAGTCTGACGTGGGAAACGACACCTTTCCTGAGCCAACAAGAGTGAGAGTAACTCATCCGGCACTCCGTAACAGTAACATCAAATAAACCAATTTGGGGTCTCCTCTGCCGTAACACCCATTGTTCTATAACGCAAACTCTCCCCATGCCTTGCTATCCAAGTCTGTGACCACTGAATGGGTATCAAGCGTCTTCTCGTCAACCAACTGAACCCCCCCTCAAACTCTGCCTGCAATCACCACAGCCCACAGCCTCATGCCTCACAATATCGAGCTCGGGATCGAATTTCGTATTTTTGAAATGTTTATGAATGAGGTTAGGTATTTCCGGCCGGGGTTTGCCAGCCGGGTATGCTATCGACACCTTGCTTTCCTTTTTTAATAAATTCAGTCAAGACACCAAATTTGTCCAGAATTCCCAACTCCAAAAGGAAGGTCTCATTCGACCAAAGCGTAGAGGATCTTCCGGAACGACCTGCTCCCTTTTTTTTTCTTTGTGTATGCTCTTTCATCCTCGCCGCGCGCACATCGTCATCGTCACACCATCCTCGCCGACACCGTTTATCGCAGACGTCTGGCTTCACGCTCAGACTCGAGCAGGCAGAGAATGTCGTTCTCACGGACTGGAGGAAGCCAATGTTAGTATATTGGGATTGCGTGCCTCGGAGGGCATGTCGAGAGTTTCGTTGCGGGCGTGCGAATCCTTCGTAGGGAACGTACCGGGACCCTTGACGTTGCGGATGATAGAACGGGTAGAGTCGTCCATGAACTCGACGCGGACCTGAGTGACACCACCACGGGAGCCTATCCAAAGCAACAAATATTAGCCAACAAAGTCCCACGCTGCTGAGATTCCGCAAATAATCCCGCCAGTTCAATTTTCAGAAATCGGTTCGCCAGGCGACGTGTTTCGTTCGAACAAGCGGCAGTCGAATTGGCAATGGCCTCGAACGGGACGATATATGTAGAGAGAACTGGCGGCCCAATCGTCGAGGGTGTGACTGAAATTTCGTACCGGTACGGCCAATAACCTTGGTCACCTTGACCAGCT
Organism: Cordyceps fumosorosea ARSEF 2679; assembly: GCF_001636725.1. Taxonomy (NCBI): domain Eukaryota; kingdom Fungi; phylum Ascomycota; class Sordariomycetes; order Hypocreales; family Cordycipitaceae; genus Cordyceps; species Cordyceps fumosorosea. The sequence continues at coordinate 243,424 of NW_017387324.1, read as the reverse complement.
TGACGGGGGTCTTGGAAGCTTCCATGTTGACGAAATTTGGCTGTGTTGTTTTGTCGGTTTAACAGACAGCAATTGTGGTGCGGAAATTTGGCAAAAAAGGTCGCTTCTCGTCAAGTGTTTGAAAAGTGGATGGCCTCTATTTTGTGCCATTTGGCAGGGTTTTCCCACACCTTGAATTGGCGTGCGCGCCCCGCCCAGGACTCAAGTCACGTGCTTCAACCGAAAGCCCCAGCCAAGCCGGAGGTTGTGCGTGGGTAGCCGGACCGGCGTTGATCCGGCCAGACTGCTGGCGGGCTCAACAGGTACAGCCGATGCGCTAGTTTGCTTGGGGCTAGCGGCCTGTGGCGCTAACATCCATTGCGGCAGTGCCTCGGTGGTTTCACCAGTGTCAATTTTGTCTTCGACAGAGATGTGTTGAAATGAAGAGGTCGACGATCCTGAGGAAAACTTGGAAAATGCAGCATTTTCATCTGATTCTTCTATTTATTCGGAATGTACCAATTTGTCCAGAGTCTGCTATCCCCCCTTACTCCCTTTCTTGGTTAATCACCGGTTTCTGTGGCTGAGCTGCAATTCCTCCACTTACAGCGATGAGGTCACTGGAAACAACAGCTGTAAACAAAACAGTACGAGTAGCCAGCCGCTGCATCACCCCTCGCCACATGCAGCAGCACCCGGTGACATGTAGCAGTAGTCAAAAAGAAAGAAATTCCCTTGATAACTCTAAACCCTGCACGCCCAGGAATGTGCAATAAGACCCAAAACCTTCCTCCCTCCCTCGTCCCACCACAGCATCAGCGCCTCCCACCAGCCAGCTCGTGTTGCTGCTCCAACCTTTGTTGACTCTCGCGGCAGCTCCACCCAATAGCATCCCCCGGATTCCACCACTAAAGGCCCCAGCACCAGCCAAGACCACCTGGGAGGTAGCAACAAAAGTATCCCGCATTGCATCTTGCGTGTTTGCATCTGCCAACCTGCTCTTCCCAGTCATTACTTATTGGGCCCTCGTTCTGCATTGGCATAGAGCTGCACCAGGAATTGTTTCTTTTGCATACTATTCGTATTACTAGCTTCGCCGCCTTTTTACAAGCTGCCCGCCGCCCATCTGGTTTGACAGATACGAACCCCATCCATCTTGCGGCCCGCCCCCTCCTCGGCCACCACGTTTGTTGACCGTCAGCTTCACCACCGTTCGCCGCAAATCAGCAGCCATGGCCGGCTTCATGTCCAACTTCTTCCAGTCCGGCCGGGACAAGGCCGCTCAAGAAGTGGCCCGCCCCGCGACGCCTACCAAGAACAACACAAACAACAACTTCCTCAACCCTCTCAACACCCCGCAGGGAAGCCCCAGCAAGAAGACACACCCGCCGGGCGCCCACGACCTGCCTTCGGCTTTTGACAACGCTATGTCTCTCAACACCAGCGAGCTAGACACGCCCGTTCGTCTGTCGCGGCCCCAGCCCGTCGTCACCCCTCTCTCTCCTGCCAAAACCAATGCCCAGCCCTTTGACGAGAGCAGCCTTGTTGCCGATGATAGTGTCCTGCACAAGGGGCCGAGTCCGGGCAGCCCTCTGCGGAAGCAAGGCCAGGAGAACACACCTCCTGTTCAGCATATGACACACGCGGCGCTCTCGCGCCAGCAGCTGTACGAGGGCAAGGAGCGTCCTCTGACACCCGCCAAAAAGTTCAACACATCCCGCGCCCTGACAGCCGAGGAACGCGAGATTCTGCAAAGACCTAGCGTCCGCAGACTCGTCAACGTCACTCAACTATGTACGCTGCCCGCTTCTGCCATACTTTCCGAGCTTGCTAATACCTTGCAGACTTTCTTGACTATTACTTTGATCTTCTCACATATGTCGGCACCCGACAGAACCGCCTCGCTGCCTTCAACGCCGAGTTCCCCGCACCGCCGGCGACCGATGATGCGACCTTCAATCAGATGTGGAGCAAATATGCCGGCCGCGAACGTGCAAACCTTCGTAAACGTCGTGTCCGTCTGCGTCATGGCGATTTCCAGATCCTCACTCAGGTCGGCCAGGGTGGTTACGGCCAGGTTTTCCTAGCTCAGAAAAAGGACACGCGCGAAGTGTGCGCACTCAAAGTCATGAGCAAAAAGTTGCTTTTCAAGCTCGATGAAGTCCGCCACGTCCTCACTGAGCGTGATATTCTCACCACCGCATCCAGCGAGTGGCTTGTGCGACTGCTCTACTCATTCCAAGACGACAAGAGTATCTATCTTGCCATGGAATACGTCCCGGGCGGCGATTTCCGCACCCTGCTTAACAACGCGGGTGTTCTGTCCAACCGCCATGCCCGATTTTACATTGCCGAGATGTTTTGCTCCATTGATGCCCTGCATCAGCTTGGCTACATTCACCGAGACTTGAAGCCCGAAAACTTCCTTATTGATTCTACTGGCCACGTCAAACTGACTGACTTTGGTCTGGCTGCCGGTGTCCTGGCTCCGTCGCGCATCGAGTCCATGCGTGTCAAGCTGGAGGAAGCTTCGGAGACGTCGGTGCCGTTTGGAAAACCCATCGGACAGCGTACCGTTTCGGAGCGTCGCGAGAGCTACAGAAACATGCGCGAGAACGATGTCAATTATGCCAAGTCGATTGTTGGCTCTCCCGACTACATGGCTCCCGAGGTCCTTAGAGGGGAAGAATACGACTCAACAGTTGACTACTGGAGTCTGGGATGCATGTTGTTTGAGGCCCTTACTGGTTTCCCGCCGTTTTCCGGTGCTACGCCCGATGAGACGTGGCGCAACCTGAAGGTCTGGAGAGACGTTTTGAAGCGTCCTGTTTGGGAGGATCCCGCCTATTTCCTGAGCAACCGCACATGGAACTTCATCACCACGTATGCATACACCGAATGAACGACCCATCGATATCTATTTACTAACCAATGCCGCACAGTTGTATCAACTCGCGCATGAGGCGCTTCAACAACATCAAGGACATCTACAATCACCAGTACTTTGCCGAGGTGGACTGGGCGACGCTGAGGCACACGCGCGCGCCGTTTGTGCCTGAGCTGGACTCGGAGACGGACGCCGGCTACTTTGACGACTTTGGCAACGAAGCCGACATGGCCAAGTACAAGGAGGTGCACGAGAAGCAGATGGCGCTTGAGACCATGGCCGACCGCGAGGACGAGATGAGCAAGAGCCTCTTTGTCGGCTTCACGTTTCGCCACCGCAAGACCGCGCCGGGCGAGGATGGTGCCGGCGGCGGCAGCCCGCGCAAGAGGATCCCGGTGGACGACGCCTTTGGCACGATGCTCTAGAGCGAGCGCTCGTTGGCGCCGTGCCGGAATCCGTATTGTCGGTGTCAGCCGCGGGAGTGGACCTACCTCCGATGATGGTTCTTGCTTGCCGGTTCTTTGCATTCTTGTTGCGCGACTTATATCGTTCTTGGATCTGGTGTGTGGGTAGGCCGGCCCTGCCATGCCATCGTTCCTCGCCATTGCAATGTCTTGGTTTCTCTTTTCTCTTTCCTTGCCCTATTTTTATTAGAATATTTTAGTCTCATTTCATTGCGCTTCTTCTTCTTTTGTTTTTTTCTTGCACGGTTTTTCTTTTGCTGCTATAGTGTTTTCTTGCTCTTTCTTTGTGGAAAGCGGCGGCTCGGAGAGGCGTGGGATGGGATGGGATACTCAGTCAGGGTTGGTCGGTCAGGCATTTTTTGTTGTGCTTTTTCTTGTTCTTAGTTGCTTTGGTAAGGGTGGCATAGAGTTGGGGCAAAATCAACAATATGGATATGTGAACAGGGATTAAATGATCCGCATGGTGTTTTATCATAAAAGACTTTGTTAATATGAACAACGTTTCATCACGATGAGCTGGTTTCCACTGCTGTTTGTGTAGTTCATGGGTCACGCCATAATTAATAGAGTATGTAAAAACAAGTCGAAATTTCACTATATCAACTCCCTATAGCTCGGTTTATCGTACTTTGCACCGCCTTTCCAGGTTTCAACAGCCAAGTACACGCCAAGATCCCATCAGGACGCCAAATAACAAGAAATTGAAAAGGCCAAATAAAGAGACCGAGTGCTTTCCCGAATCCAAGACCAGCTGACAAACCGCCCAACCTCCTGCCCGAAGCCAGCGCCCCTTCCGCCATGCCGCTGTAAAAAGATATACCCATCCAACCGCCATACGTAAAAAGAAAAGAAAACAAAGCTACGACGGCGTCAAAATAAAATTCGTCCCGCGCACTGCTACTCATCCAAAACGCACAAAGGCAGAAAAAAGCCCCAAGTTCCGGTCCCATGTCTATTTGCAAGGTATCATCAAACAAAAAAAAAGCCTCAACGCATAAAAAGAAACTAATCCTGCAGATCCCAAAAGCGAACATTGACACAAAAAGAAAAAGCGCCAGTGAAGTATAAACCATCGCCTCGCCTTGGAGCTCGTCCATCCATCCATCATATTACATCGTCGTTTCGTGATTACGGTGAACGGGTGAATCGGAGAGAAGAAGAAAAATTATAATGGCGGGCGTGCCGGCGCCTTGTCGAAGAAGCAGTCGTCGTCGATCGTATATAGGTAGCGATTGAGAATTACAGTTTCAAAAAGATGAAATGAAAATCCCAAAACTCCAGTCGTTATGCAAAGGAAAAAAAAGAAGTGCTCGCCGTAATATCGTGTAGGCGCCGATCAGGTGCAAAAAGGTAAAACGAAGAAATTACAGACTCATCGTGAGCCATTCCCATTCCTGTGGGCCGACAGCGTTGCCGTTGGGGCTCATGCCGGCATTGGGCGGGTGGCCGATGGGACCCGGGGCCGCCATCAGGGGACGCTGCGACATGCCGTAGCCTGCGGACATCATGGTGGACGATATGGATGGCATGCTGGGTGTCGTGCCGAGAGACCTAGCGCCGTCATTGGGGCCCGGGAAACCGCTGTCAATATCCATGGCTGTGGAGGTGCCTTCACTCTTGCTGTGTCTGCGTTGTCGTTTCGAAGAGGCATTAGCAGAAGGCCGAGCCAGGGGCATGGCCGAGGCTGATGCGCCTGGGCCAGGCGATGACTTGGGGGGAGCGGCAGCAATAGGCACTACACCTTTGCCACCGGCTGCCTGTGCTCCAAATTGGCTGCTACTGGCGGACGCGGGGCTCTCCTCCTTGTGGCTTGTGCCAGGGCGCTGAGTAGATGGGTTTGTGGGTGTCTGCTGTCCAGACTGCGCCGAGTTGGCAATGGAAAGAGATGAGTTTTTGCGCGAGGCGGCAGCAGAGCTTGCACCCTTCTTACCCCGCCCGCCGCCACTGGTACCGGAGCCACGGTTACGCTTCTTGATAACGTCCGTCTTTAGACTCAGAGGTCGTACGACGCCGTGGAGCTTCAGAAACAGACCGCAAGCATTACACAGTGGTTGGCCTTCGGGATTTCGTCGCCAGAGCGGGGTCGTTTGCGTGAAACAGTTGGTGCAGGTCGTGGGGTTGCCGCCTTCGGTATGGTTGCCAGCCGCGGCCTGCAAGTTCGATGTCGAGCCGGGCTTTGACAACGGTGGAGAGGAGGGCCGGCTGGGGGCCACTGAGGAGAAGCCGGACATGTTACCAGCGACTTCGCCATGTGGTGAGGTGGGCAATGACTGCGCGATCTGTTCGAACCCGTTATGCTTGGACGCCATGTGAGACGGCGTTGAAGCGGTTCGCGGCAGCTTCGGCTGTCGAGGGCCGGATGATTTGAACGACTGCGATCTTCCCAAGCCGCTAGCCCCGTCTTCGTTATTGGACTCGACGTAGTCGGTGGTTGTGCCGCCAATAACGACTTGCTTACGCGGCGGCCCGCCTGGATACCGTGCCGAGTGCGTGCTGAACTGGCCAGGCAGTGAAGCGTCCCATCCCAAGGAGTTTACTTCATCAACCGCGGCGGTGAAATCGCCCTGCATGTTATTCATGCCATTGCTTCCATCATCCTCGTCTGAATCACCACCAAAAGAGAACAGTCCATCTTGGTTCATGGGAATGGTGGGCGACACAAGTCCACCATCAGGGTGCATAGCTTGAGAGTGGTCCATCTGATTGAAGGACTGTCCCTGAGCCATGGAGCCGTACATGGGGTTGCCGTTGGGGTCGTTGTACATAAATTGATGGTTCATGTTCTGCTGCTGGAAGCCCTGGCCGTGCTGACGGGCATCTTGTGGACTAAAGGCAAAGTTGTCCTTGTCGCCCATGCCATGCGGGGTCGATACAGCAGAGGGGTAGCCGGAGGCTGGTGGCGAGTAAAAGTCGGTGGTGTTGAGCGAGGATGGCGCCATGGAGTTATTAAAGGAGGAGAGAGGACCATTAGAGACCATGGGTGACGTGGAGGGAGAAAAGCCAAAGTTCTGCTGAAATTGCGAGTTGTTCATCATGTTGTCGTTGGGCATGAAGTCGAGGCCAAACTGGTCGATGGGAAGCTGCTGAGGCATGTTCATCTGAGCGTGGCCGTCGAGGGAATAGCCGTGGATGTCTCCATCGTTGTCGAATTCACGACCAGCAGCGCCATTCGGCGCACCGACAGCATTGATGTGGGGAGAAAAGTTGGCAGGGCGTTTTCTCGTCTGGAGCAAGCAGGTTAGCGGCGCAGGGTTAAAAGGCGCGCAGATGCACAACAATGCCTCGCAGCGCGGGCAACCAAGGGTAGCGACATACCTGGCGGTCATCTATACTAGTCTTGCGAACGTGGCGCTGGACGTAGTTGAACTCGTTGCGGTCGCGATGCTGGAGGTGAGGCGCATCGGGGACAGATTGTGGAACAAAAGCGCTACCGAGGCCTTCGCTTCTCGGCTGCTGGTGGATGGGAATACCCGAGGGCTGGGCGGGGGGTGGGTTTGCAGGTATCTGAGGGGAAGCAAAGGCACCAGGAGAGCTGGTTTGCTCTGGAAAGATGAACTCGTCAATGTTCATCTGATCCGGGTTTTGGGCAGTGGCGGTAGAGTTGGCCTGAGAGGATTTGCGAAGTTGAGCAATTCCACTAGGGCCGGACTGGGCACCTGGGCGGGAGATGCTGCTGGAAGAATAAAACCCATCAGTATATGGAGAGCATGATAAATATTGAGAGATGACAATGTAGAAGAGCATGCCAAAGGCAAGAGGTAGCGACGGCGGGCAGGCGGTGCGACTCACTTTTCTCGACTGCGCTGCTCTTGCTGCTTTTTGCGCATGCTAAGAGCCATCATGCGCCAGGTGAGGTTCTCCATGCGCTGCTGGTTGGGAAGATTCTGCTTAGTCTTGGTGAAGAACTTCCAGACCTGGGCGGCGAGGGGATCGTCGGACTGCATCTGGTCGAGGTTGGCGGCTCCAGGGCCGTCGGCGTCGCGTAGGGTGGGAAAGAGCGCATCGCCGAGAAGATGGTCGTGCTTGGCAAAGGACCTCTCGAGGTCGAGGGCGCGGGAGGACTGGGAGGCGGTACTAGGGGAGTTGGCGACGCCGAGGCCGGGGTGCGGGCTGGAGCCGGTCGAGAGGTCGTCGGTCGCGACCTGCTGGTGGTGGTTGTCGGGTCTTCGCGGAAAGCGGTAGTCGTGTTCTGTGGTGGTGGGATGCATCCCGGGCGACGGGCGGGCTCTGACAGGGTGCGAGAGCGATGCGTGCGGAGAGGGACAGTCGAATTGAAGATATTCAGCGACGGCGAAAGGGACGCGGCCGGTAAGGATAAGGGCGATACGGGGGGTGGGAAGGACAACGGAAAGGATGGTCGGGAAGAGAGAGGAAAAAGAAGAGGTGGTGGCGGGCGAGCGAGCGAAATTGAGGCGGAGAAGGCGAACGAGTTGAGCGGGCGGGAGAGCGACTCAGAGAGAGTCAGAGGGCGGCCGGGGGAGTTTGGTGGTGGTTTCGGCGGTGTTTGTACCCTCTGTACCTCGTCCTTGCTGCCTGCAGGTGCAGTGTCCGGATTTAGCGGGCGTAGCGCTGTTTTTTGGAGAGCACTGAAGAGTCGCTACAGTGGTTGGGGGCCGGTGGTCGTTCTGAGCAACGATGTACGGTGCTTTCGCTGGTGGGGTGCTCTGCTCAAGAGTACTTCAGGTCCGTCCACTGCTGAAGCGAGAGGCCGTCCGATCGGAGGGTTTCGTTTGCTTGAATGTGCGTCAGAGACCAGATTACCTATAGACTCATGTTGGATGATCTTCTTACAAGGAAGAGTAAAAACCCCGAATCTACCTGGTGACAATCGCGCGCCGTCGAGTTGATTTTCCTTTTGAAAGGGGTCGTTGCCGATTGAGTCTCAGGTGGATCAACAGCCTGCGGCCGAAAAAAGGTGGTGGGAGGGAGATGAAGCCAAAGGTGCCAAATCGAGGCCGCAAGAGACTCGAACGATGTAGCAAGTAGGTTTCCACCTCCACCTACCAGTAGTTAGTTATTAGCTGCAACTGGACAAGCCACCGTAAAGCCAGGATGGTGATGATGCGGCGATGGTGTGGCGCGCGGCACGTTCGTGTTGGTGGTTATGGTGGTATTCGTCAATGGTGTCGATAGTTCGGTTGGAACTGGGTGCTGTGGGCCTTGGGTATCGGACCAAACACCACATAAGAGAACGCATGAGCTGTTAGAATGTTTATTGCAATACTTGCAGACATTTTACATATCTGCAGTGGTCCTCATGATTTACAATAATCGCTATGTAATTCTCAATTACTCGTGAGCTATAACCGGCCAACGCTGCTGGTCCTTGCCTGGAAGCGGGGGACGGTCCGGACGAGGCTGCATTTGGCTCCGCTTAGCAGGGGATTTCAGCAGGCCGTCCCCTGTAAAGCACTCCAAGCCCCTGCAAGTCCCTGGAATAAATTGTCATCCGCCGGCAGGTTTCCGTGGGACAAAGTCGCCAGATTAGTTTATGAGCGCATGGATGTGTTCGGATGTGACGTCTGGTTTCTTTTTTGACATTCTCCTGTTTTTAGCTTCCTTTCAGCAACGTATAAGCAAACTATCCAAGCAAGCCAAGTTAGAGCACTGCTATCCTTGAACCTGTCGACTGTTATCGATGTGAACATTTACATCGGCGGCAAAAAGTTGACTCCTCACAACGGCTTCAATGCTACTTTCCCACCTCTTCCAACGTCATCTCGTCTTTTTCTTGCCTAGTCCCATCTGCAGTCCCCTGCTCCGTCTCCCTCCCCAACAGCAGCAGCGCCCAAACGTTAAGGTTACCACCTGCGACCACGGATCTGCGCGTACCCTCACCTGGTTCTAACTCGTCCCGGCCGGTCCTCCTCATCTGCCAAGAAGCGACAAAGTTTCTCATGAATCCCCAATGTGGGGGAACGTCGGTCTTTTGCCTCTTTGCGATTCAGCTTCGTCGCAGGCTGCACTTCTTGTACAGGCAGCTGGTTCACTGGCCTACACTGCTTTCTCGTCTACCACTAATGCTGTGCACGACTGTATACATTGCCAAGTTAGTATTTGTCGCAGATGATCTTATTCATTTATTTCTCCCGCTTCACACAGCATCCTGAGCATCATCGTCGTCATCGCACTACCGAGCGTCGAGAAAAGCATGTGCAAGTCGAAATCGAAGCCTAGCCAGCCAAGGTAAGTGGGCGGCTTTTTTTGGTGAGACAGGTGGGGAAGATCCATGGCAGTAGGCATCCTGCAAGCCCGCACAAGGAGCCAAGCAGCGCCATCATCTACTTGCAGCTGGACCTCCGGGAAGGATGGAGGAGGTATAAGGATGGATATTTTGTCATCCAGCAGATTGGCAGAGAACGCTAGCCCGCCGCTGTAAGCTTCGTGGCGGCGGGCCTTCTTCCTGGAAATCTCAAAACCCCTCCAACTTGCATCTCGCTGTAGCCCCAAGCCTCGCGCCTCAAGCCCGCCATAGCTTTTTAACTCCCGCCATCCCTTGCCGTCGCCTGCTCTCATTAGCCGGCGGTCGTCCGACGCCGGCAACGGAGCCTTGACTCCAAATTCTCCCGACACTCTCCGCTCTGGTTTCTTCAGCACTTGTGTACTCAGGAGTTAACAGGCGTTCAATCATCTGTCTACCACGTCGCCCGCCTAGCCCCCCAGTAATAAACCATATTTGTAGTCAGATTTCTACGACATCTACAGGTACGCATTACCTGCCAGCCGCCACGACCGAGGTAGCCCAAACTTTACTTCGGTACTAAAATGCCTGCCAGCTGCCAGTGTTGCCAGCTGCCGTCTCCGTTTGCTCTTGCAAACACCGACAAAACAGCTCAAATCACCACCTCATTGAATCTTCATCTTCCACTTCCTCATCTTCCCGATACGTCTTTCTCCCTTTCGACCTTTCCGCTCGTGTCATGTCCTCATCAGCCTCATTCTTGTTTCCCACCATTCCACCGACACCATCCCGAAGGACCCACTCTCGTTATCGCAACCAACCTGGAGCCACCAGTTCCATGCCGGCTACCCAATCACATGTATCTCTTCCGATGCTTATCGATATCCCCTGCTCGTCCAATTCACCATCGCCCCAGTCGACCGTTCTTGATGGACCCTTTGGCGAAGTTACGAAGCCATCGCTTTTGTGGTTGCGCATTCGCAGGTCCACATGGCCGTATGCTGCCCTGCCGTGTGGCTTGTTCATCAATAACTCCGGACAAGTCTAATAACATTGGCCCTGCCTGCCAACTGCAGGCTGAGAAACAGGACCGGCGACGGAATGCTGCACCTCGATGCATCCTTCTGCGCCTCCACGCATCCTTTCTGTACCTCTCAGCCCTCAGCTCGCCTCGCGTACCGCCATCCACCTCCTTCATTGAGATGGCTGGCCAAGAGATGCAGATACCCAGCCATTATCCTACCCGTCTTGCCTTGACCGACCATCCGCCACCTGCACCACGATAGCCACAGTGCGACGCTCCCTACTCTGTACAGCACATGCCGTCTGATCGCCCACACACCTGTGCCGTGTTTTACATGCTTTTCAGCACCTTTAGCAGCATGTACAACCGACAAGCTGTGCGGCCATCTGTCCGCGCGATGCGCCGCCAACATACAGGACGGCGTCGTGTCTCACTGCATTATCGCGTCGTCATTTACTAACGCCGCTTTATACGAAGTATTAAACCAGTAGCCACCGCGCATTAAATCGTCTTCTTCTGCGGCAACCCCAAGGAGCCCCCACGGATTTCTAGCTCGCCCGCCACCAGTGTGTCTCTGTAAGCAGCCTCGTGGCATCGCCACCAAATCAGGTATCCCGCGGCGTGACAACGGCAAGCCGCTCTCTCGGCCCGACGAGCCACACTTCTCCCACCCCTACCTGTGGTGTCTCTGGCTAGCCAAGTTATCAACTGATAACGTCCATCCCGCCTCGCACTTTGTCCTTATCAGCGCGCCGTCGATTTCGTGGGTTGCGCGAGCTTGTCGTGCCAATATAACTTTTTGTCCCGCTTGCTGTGTGCCGAACTGCAGATGCCGGTCGAAGTGAGTTCCTGCAAAGAATACTACCACGTGCTTTGCAGGGGGCGGAACCGAAAATCGCACACGCCCTGAAATCTGAGAGCAGATGATTGGCTACCAGACTGTATAAACCATCAGGTGTCCCAGTCTCCCAGATTTGCATCTCGATTCTGGATATTTCCATGAGTGGTATATGCGTCGCATATTCTGCAGAATATCATCACTTTCCCTGTAAAAGCGTCTGGGACCGCATCACCAAGATTTATCAATAAGGCAGCGTTATCTTCCCCTTCACCCTTATTACAACAAGCAATGGTATAATATATAATAAAATCCTTATTTACAGTTCTCATGTCATCAAATACATGTGCTACTAGGATAAACAAAATATCGTCATCTCACCCATGGAGGCCAATACTCGCAATCGTGGGGGAAACGCAACTTACATGCATTGACACTCTCGTCAAACTTTCGCCATTCTACTATTCTTTTCAGTCTTCCTCACATAGCTGGTACTTACAACAAATAGGTAAATTAAACTTGAACTTGAGAGAATTAAAGCCGAAGCTTACGGAGTCATTACATATACAGAATAAAAAAGTCGTTGATATGCGATACCCTATATTTAAAGCTTGTGCAGGGTAACAAAGTGCTTAGTAATCTTTGCAACTGAGCTTCTGCGGCCAACCAAACCTTGCGTTTGTATTTCGTTTTCGCCGTGCAATTCTTTTCACGAGGCTCTCTACTTTTCGTCAAAGCACATTGGTCGTCATTTCACACACACGCACAATCCACTATGCCCAAGGAAAAGAACTACAACCCCGTGGCCGCCCAGCGCAAAGCTGACAAGGCCAAGGCGATCAAAAAAGGTAGTTACCAGCAAACTTGAGTTGAACAAAATTTGCGAACCGCACCTTCGTTTGCTAACAGCCGTTTTCTTGGCAGGAAAATCCGAAGCCCAAGAGCGACGAAACGAGCGACTCGCGCGCAAGAACCCGGACCAGGTGCAGCGACAGATCGACGACCTCAAGAAGATCACGGACGGCGGCGGCAAGCTCAGCCGGCACGAGGAGCAGGTGCTGGAGGGGCTGGAGAAGGAGCTGAAGGCGGTGCGCAAGGCCCGCGAAGCGCTGGGAGACAAGGCGCCGACGTTTGGCCGGGGACGGTCCGGCGGCGGCGGCAGCGACGGCGTGCTGGGGAAGCGGCGGCGCGGTTCCCCCGGCGGCGGCGGCGGCGACGGCGCGAGCAGCGACGAGGAGGACGTGCCGGAGGAGGTGCGCCGCATACCGATGCCGAGGGACACGCCCCCGCCGATACCGAAGGAGGTGCTGGACGCGTGGTACGCGAAGCGACGCGCGCAGCGGGCGGCGGCGCGACCAGGAGCGGATGCGGACAAGGCGGCGGCCGAGAAGGTGGAGGAGAAGCAGCCCGCACCTACGGTGTACTCGGCGGCGCCGGTGACGCGCGACCTGCAGAAGGAGGCGGTGGCGTTCGTGCCGTCGGCGGTGCGGTCGAAGCTGGCGAAAGGCGGCGGGGGGCATGGAGGCGGCTTGCTGGAGCCGGAGGAGGCGGACGCGCTGGAGAAGCAGGGCTACATGGCGACGGGAGCGTCATCATCGCGGAAGGCTACTGTGGAAGATGCGGAAGAGGAAGAGGAGGAATGATGCCAGTCGATGATGGGGCGGAGGCATGGGTGAATATGCATGTATAGTATTATGATACCACGACCATAAAAACAGGGTAAAGGCGTTTCAGATGGAATTTTTCAATACAGAACAAGAAGAGGCGCCTCCCAAGCCTCTCATGAAAATCGAGTTCAACTACACACAACATTGTGATCTGTGTCTCTTGGTACTCGCCTCCCGTCAGAACTCGGGATGGGATCACGCGAAGCAACCAGCCGAACGCGTGTGAAGAGTCGAGTTGTCGCATTCCGCACATTGCGCGGTCGGAAACTGGGAATCAGCGACGTCTGCACTGTCCTGACTCTTTGGTGGAATCATTGAATGTCCACGGTGCACATCCGCAGGTAAGTGAACCCATCGTCCTTGGTTGACCCAGTTTCGCATTTTAATTTTCTGACTCAAGCGAAGTAGAATGCCAACGTAGTGAAACGTGAATGTCAAAAACTTTTATTCTCAACTATGGAGAGTGCTCATTTATCTAGACTGTCCAGGTTGGGAGGCCGGGCTGGAAGTAAGTGGCTACATCGACGACGCTGCACACAAGTACGGTTTGATGGAGTAGAAACGAAGAAACGAGATACAAAACTCTGGAGACAAAGGGCTTGTAAATGCAGGAATGGTTAGTTCTGTGTGTGTGTGTGCGTGTGTGTAAGTAATGATGCTGTTTTTGGTATAGTAGAGGCCGTTAGATATCATGAAAGCGTGGGTATTGGGGGAAAATGGATGGAGTTTACGATCCATGGAGAGAGAGGTCGCCAGGCAAGGGAGGGATCAGTGCCGTATAGTACTCTGTTCAATCGTCCAGTACTGCCGGTTCAACTGCCGTCTAGTACGCGGCCAGCCAGTTCTTCCAGCCGAGCTTGGCTGCCTTGGCCCAGATCAGGAAGCCGGCGGAACCGACGTACATGCATCCGGTGCAGATGATGAGCTGGCCGTACTCGCCGCCGTTGGCCTGGACGATGCTGCCCGCGATGGGGATGCCGATGAGGCACGCGAAAGAGACGACCGTGTACGTGGTCGCGTAGTACCTCCCGTACTCCTGCGTCTTGCACATGCGTCCGATACACACCGGCGCGATCGCGATGCCCGTGCCGCTCGCGAACCCAAACAGCACCGAGAACACCACGATGCCCCCCGTCGTGTGCCCCAGCGGCAGCCACACGCACCAGCACGCGACCAGCGACAGCACCACGCTCAGCAGGCACGTGTTGAGCGCGCCGATGACGTCCGAATAGTACCCCGGCAAGCTCCTCCCCACCACCGACCCGGCATTCATCACCGGGATAAGGTGGAACGCGAACGCCTGGCCGAAGCCGCGGTGCACCGCGTAGGTGGACACGTAGGCGAGCGGGATGAAGAGCGCAAACTCGAGGAGGAAGATGCCCGCGGTGGCGAGGGCAAAAGGGAGTTGGCGGAAGATGCGCGGGTCCGGGCGGGCGGTGGCGTCGGGGGCGGGCGGGAGGCGGGCACGGACGAGGAGCACGCCGAGGAAGCTGCAGACGAGGCAGACGAGGGCGAGGGCGCGGGTGGCCCAGGCGTAGCCGATGCGGGGGAAGAGGTCGGAGAGCATGAGCGGGAAGATGATGCCGCCGAGGCCGCCGGCGCAGGTGGCGAGGCCGGTGGCGAAGCCCCGCCGGCGCTTGAACCAGTGCCCGACGGCGGCGATGCAGGGCGTGAAGACGAGGGAGGTGCCGAGGCCGCCGAGGACGCCGAACGCGAGGATAAAGTGCCAGAGGTCTTTTCCCCATCCATCCGTTAACAGTCCGCTACATGTAGGCAAAAGGGAAAGGAAGAGACTCACCGGTGCAGAAGCTCATGGCCACCATGGAAGAGGTGACGCACGCGCCGCCGGCAATGGTCAGCCACCGCGGGCCGTACTTGTCAAAGACGGGGCCGAAGTACACGCCGCCGAAGAAGGCGAGGAAGGTGTAGATGGAGAAGATCCAGCCGACGGTGCCCTCGCTGCGGCCGCGCAGCTGGTGCTCGAGCACGTAGGCCTGGAAGAGGGCGATGCTGTTCATCAGGCCCATGGCGGAGAAGAGCGCGAGGAAGGAGCCGAGGACGACGGACCAGGCAGCCCAGCCGCCCTCGGGGTAGGGCTCCTCGAAGGAGGCCGCGGAGAGGGCGGTGACTTGCCGCTCAACCTGTCCTCCGTCTGCGTCTGGGCTGGCATGGTTGGTGGTGGTGGTTGTGGTGGTGTTGTTGGTACGGTCTGGCTTTTCAGAGGAGGAGGTGTTGAGGTCGGGCTCCAAGCGGTAGACGGTGTCTGGCTCCTCGTGGATGACTCGCGAGTTGACCTGCTGAACGTCCATGGCGGCTGGCTTGAGGAGAGCAGGTTTACTTCAAGCCCGCGTCTCTGATGGTGTAATTGGTTCAAGGTTGTGTATGTATGTGTAAGTGGACGAGGTGGAAAGAACAGAACGATGAAGATTGAATTTCAACCTAAAGGGAAAAAAACAGACACACATCCCGCCTGAAAAAGTGGCCATACACATTCGTGGGTCAACAGCCCTCTGTCTTATTATATAGTAAACTAGTTGGAGTTCGGATGCCGCCGCCGCCCAGAGCCGTTGTCGGGGTGGAGGCGAGGAGGCCAAACTATGTAACTAGTAGAAGGCTCTTTCTTTTCTTGTCCTTTTTTTTTCTTTCTAATTTTTATGAACTAGGCCGAAGCGGCCACTGTCGGCTCCTAGTCCTATTCGCCGACCACAACACGACTCTAAGCCTGGTTCGGGAATAATTCAGGCTCTTTGATTATGGAGATTCCGTGGCGGAAGCGGAACCAGAGACCCCTTGTCTCTCCCCTCTCCGATGGTTGGGCTGCGAGTCTCCTCACCAGCGTACGCTACGTTAGGGAACGAGCAGTGCCTGGCCATCTCTCTGTGAGGTCCTGTCTTGCTTCGCGGTGCTTGCGTTCAAGTATGCCGTATAATTAAATAGGCATGCCGCGACCTGGGACGTCAGCCGGTTCCGGCTCCAGACAGCGAAGCTATGCGCGAAGCGCTCCTCGGCCGACCGCTTAATCGGGACGCGCATGCCACCAAAGCCGGGCATAGCAAGTAGGCGCTTCTTAGAATCCTCAACCTTTTCCGTGTTTTCCTAGCCTTTTTGGGGAACCATCGGCACATATCTTGTTCGACACTGTTAGCATGTGCTTCTCAATCGATGACTTGGCACGCACCAGACTACTGCCACAGGTAAAGACTGCAATTTTATAGTCATTTTTAATAACTGCCCACGTCGCCTGTTGATGCGCTTGTTGGGGTTGGCCGCTCGGACTCGGACTCGACCAACTGGCTGGCCATTCGATGAGAGAATATGATGGCATCACGTCATGGAACATGTTGTTGTTGGGGAAAAAAAAAGAAAATCAGGCAAATGATTTTATTTAAAAGATCTTTAAGAGATAATTTTTATTTAATTAAAAAACATAGGAAAACTATTATTATGTTTTATCCCCATCGCCACTAGTCATCGGCTGCCCATAGTGTAGGGCGCGCAACATGTTCCTCCCCCACCGCCACAACATGGAACCAGTACTCATCAATGTACTTACTCGGTGCCCCTTGTTCGCCTTTTTCCCCTTTCAGTTTAGCAAAGGAGACGGTACGGTGCTACTAGTTATGCGACAGGGCGGGCTCATCCTTGCGTTGACTTCCTGATGGCTCCCTCATGCTGGCCTTTGACGCCAGACATCGCGCATTAGTTAGTGTACGCCGGCGATGGCAGCTGTAAAAAGCGCGAGAGGTGCCATGACCACAGCCATTGCAAGGAACACGCTCCAGAAGGGTCCAAACTCCTTGGCACCACCGTTCTCTGGAAGCCAGTGCCACCAGGAGACTCGGCGTGTGATGAAGTGAAGAAGTGCTTGCGAAAGGAAGCGTCTGGAGAACAGGAAAGCTGCCAAAACAACAACAGCGACGCTGAGATACTCGATCGAAACGCGGGAAACGCGGGCCATCCAGACACTCTCAGGATGACCCTCAAAAATAGCCTCAAAGAGGTCTAGGTAGTCCAAATAAATCCACACAACGATATAGTCCGCTGCGGAAACAAAGTCTTTGGCTTCAGGTGCGCGGCTTGATGGCACGCGTAGTGCCTGAAAGCCGGCGGAGCCATACATGGACACCAGGATGGGGGCCCAAAGGTCTGCTTGCCAGCCGAGCCCAATGAATTTGTTTGCGGTCAGGAAAGCGGCAATCGCCAGGGCATTCCACACAAGAACGACCTCGCAACGGACCCCTGATCGGCCGGCCGAGGGTAGGAAGGGGTAGGCTAGGATGGGTAGTAAGCATATGGCCTCGAATAAGACCCGGCAACTAAGCAACTCATCCATGATTCTATTGTCTTTAGTTGATAATCTTTCGCTTCTTCTTGGCATGCGACGTAACACTTACTCTCCGTGTGTGGTGGGATGTGCGTAGATCGTCGATCAGGTGGTGATTGATGTCTAGTAGTTGGCGGGCAGTGCAGTTGGGTTGGATAGAAGGCGCAGGACTCTTCTGTTTTATACGCCTCTACATCTACAACAGAGATTGTGCGTGCTGTAAATTTCATTTCAATGTAAGCTCTTGACTTTGACACGTTTGCTTTCCACAAGCAACCTCAGCGGCAAGAATTAAAGTGTAATTGCCTAGACAGGAAACTTCAGCCACTACACTATCACACCATACACGAACTCTATCAAAATAGGAAAAATTTGCTAGCCTAAGCGCTAGATTCATTGCGACAGTCATTTATAGATTTTGGTAAAAGAATTTAATCGCCAGCTGTATGACGTCGATGGAAAAGTATTGAAGCCCATAGTGGTACAAGTGTCCAAAAACGTAAAGTCTGGCTACAAAGCAAATTTTATAGAAAGGCAAAATGTTATTGAAGTAGTAGTACCCATTGGGTGTTTGAACGGGATAGCTTCCACTGTACATACTACCGAAAGTTTCATCTTTCTAAAACGTCAAGAACAAACTCTTACAAGCCCAAACTTCATTAAGACATGGAAGGAGTTTATACCTAGACAGTCAGATCTCAATGTCGCCATTGTTTAGGACCATGACACGCCGCAAAAATCTTATATCCCATTGCCAAACTATTGATTGAAGACACTGAAATCGTCGCAAAGGGGGATCGTTTCTTTAGTGAGCTGCTAAACCGAGTTGAGAACACGCACCGCTGCCTGGTGCTGCGGTCGAGGTGCGTCTTGACTATGCAAAAGTGCCAGAAATCTGTGCCTTATCAAATGAAGTAACAGTGCACAGGGCCTTGAGCATGGTGTGATGTAGAAATCTAGGTCGCCATGTACGTCTGAGAGAAGCGTGGACGGAGCGCACGTTGATGCTTTTATCGTAACTGCTAGCTCAATGTATTATTGTTTGATTCTTTTACACGGAGAGCCGTTGAGGTGGTGAATGGGAGAGAAGTGGGAGGGTAAGGGTAGTGATGCGAAACTTACCAAGAAGCACGCGAAGCCAGAGTTTAGCAAGGGCTGGTGTAGGTAAGACCTTTCTTTTCTCCAGAAATGTTTCGTGGTCAATAATTTGACTGCTCTAGCGACATGTATGTAGTTGGATCTTCGTTGATTAGCGATGTGAGCGATGTGAGCGATGTAGTGCGTTTAGATGAGATGAGTATGGTAGGTCGATGTGTTGCAATCCAAGACTTCGCTCGCTGAATGCTGCTATATCCAATTCGATGATGGTCCCCGCTCTATCGAGGTAAATGAAGGGTTATGATACGAATTCAAAATTTGCAGATGCAATATCGAGCTCTGCCTTAGCCGAAGCGCCAACGTGAACATTGTAGGCTCTTCGACGGAAAGGTGCTCAAGGTCGAGGTAGCGCAATGCCTGGCTTGGCGTTCGTAGAAAAAACGACCGGGATGCCTTTTAGCTATCAGTAGCCGTGATGGCAACTGGCCGTAGATATCCAAAAGGTCGAGTAACTGCAGATCATGGATGAGAACCGAGATGCGGCAGAGATAGACAGATTGGGATCAAAATGGTTGGGTCATAGCGCAGCAGAAGAAAGAGCTCGTTTTTGTTTCTATACAATCGTCGTCGCTCAAGAGACCAAGGTGATGATGGGAGGCCTCGAACCGTTGGTGACAACAGGGATGAGGATCGTGCCGATACCTCTTGAAGTAGCTGGGAAGTTGTATCAACGATATTGTGCCAGGACAGTCGCTTGAGCGAAGAAAGAAGACATTGAAAAACGAGTTTAAATCTTGTTGGATCTGTTCTTTTCCATTGTCTCGACCTGTTCCCCCAAGTAGACCGGGCGTGAGACCAAAAGGTGTGGGACGCTTCGAACCATATGTGACAACGGGCCCTCCTGAGCCCAGCGCTGATGGATTGACACAACGGATTCGGCATGGATACGTTGATTGAGCGAAAGTCTGCTGGAAACAAGAGCCGTCTTTCTGATTCTGATCGCCCTCCTGCTCTTCAGAGCGGGCCGGGCTTGAGACCAAAGGTGGTGTGTGCCTGCTGGCGGAGGTGGCGAGGCTTTGTCATGACGCGGATGATGGGTGCTTAGAAAAGGTAGCGCGAACACGCCCAACGGGTAGGCCCGTGTCTAGAGATATAAGCCGTGCGGGGGCTCAACTCTCTCGTAAACGGGGAGGATTGTCTCCGTTGGACGCTTCGGACGGAGGCGGGACCAAGCTCTCTGGTGAATTTTGTGAAGGTAGGACCACAGCAGGAGCCCGAGACAAAGGAGAACCAGTCTCAAATGCTCCTGAAGTGGTGCCTTGCCGGACCGGGGCAGTAGTACGACCGCCGCCGTGACTTTTTCTAAGGCACCGTTGACGGCATCCCGGTCGAGGAAATCGATGCGGAAGGCGAGCGCTGCGGCCTTCAAGGCCGGGGAGGGAGAAAAGCCGAACATCACCAATAAAAGATATAGGTAACATAGAGAGAAAGAAAAAAAAGAATCCAACTAGGCCTCGGGCATCGTGACATTATGTCCGTACATTCGAGCAACAAACACGGCAGGAACGCTAGCGGTGTGCCCGCCTCGGCAGGACCTATTGCGTTTTGCCATAGCACAAGGAAACCAGTCTGCAGTAATAGAGAAAGGTGGCAAGAATGAGAAGTATAGTGTAAAAAAGGAAAGAAAAAGGAGATTTATAAGAGTAAAGATTAAAAAAACGATGGGGGTTTCAGGCGGACGCGAGGAGAAGGGCAAGTGCTTGTGGTAAATAAGTCACGGACCCTGAAGCTAGACAAGAAACATGCTATCATGACAACATGACATTGATTAAAGAACTGGCCAAGTAACTATGTGCAGGAGCTCCATTGTTCAAAAATTGCGACCAAAATCCCATGCTGTACGTGAACCACATATGGTGATCCACGGATGCTTTGGCTCGTTATTAGCTGTATATCGTGCTATGTATTTTACTACAGGTCCTCCAAATTGGGACGCACTCTTATGAACTGCTATCTGCTACTATGAAGCCATCTGATTATTGTTTTTTCTTGCCCAAAAGGTTCACATTTTTCATCTTTACCCCGTTGCGTGGATCAACTGCTGTTGGTATTGTGACTGGTAGCAGTCCCACTTGTGTGAACGCAGAAACACGTAAAACAATACACTACTCAAAATAGTTTGTGCTGCTGTGCTCGGGGAGCGATCGAAATGTTCTTCCCACACAGCCAGCCAGCCTGGAATTTTAGATGTACAGCTGAGGGTAAGTTTCTTCCAAGTCCAACTAACCTGGGCAACCGTTCCAGTTGACACAGCCAGAGACGCCAGCATGCCATGTACACCGCTCCAACAACCCCTCATGCCTCCGACTCGAAGCTTTTTATCTTTTATCCCGTCTGGACCAATAACATTATTCCCGAAAACTCGCTATAAATCGCCAAGACAAATCATGTGGCCTGATAACCTCGGGTTGCCTGGCGCTGCACTCGCTCTGCGCACACCACACTCCCTCACCCAGCGGGTCAAGCCCGGTCTCGCAGCCTCTACTTTTATAGGGAGGGCTGAGATCCCTCCAACGGGCGCTTCAATAAATTACAAACACATTCCGAATTCCCAAGGCCTCCCATTTCCCGCCGTCTCTCGCTGCAGAGTGTCATATGAGTGAACCTAAAGGCCGAGGCCGGAAACTCAATTTGTCGTGATCCACCTGCGGTCGGCACCCGGCCGGCTTGTGTTACCCCGGCGCTACGCCCCCCGGCCCCGGCTTTGTGCTGCCTCGGCCCCGGCTTTGTGCTGCCTCGGCCCCGCGTCTCGGCATCCGCAGCCGCCCGTGTTGCCGCCGAAAATGCCGACGAGAACTTGAAAAGGACATATATTTCAACTCGCTCAGGATAACTATATAACTGCACTCGCCGCCTCACGCCTTGTAAATGCTCCCACCAGCCAACTCCGAAACCCGCGTTCGCTCTCGTATGGTTGCTTCATATAATCATCCAACTCAACGCCTACATCTTGTATACAGCGCACATGTAAAAACCACAACCTACTCCATCTACGCAGAGTTACCCACGCGGAGGCCGGCCAGGATCGAGCGCTGGCGCTTGATCTGCTCGGCTGTGAACTTGCTGTAGCAAGAGCTGTTTGACCACGTCAGCACTTCCCGAGACTTTGTGTCAGAACTTGTTTCAAAACTCACTCTCGCGAATAGTCCATGTAGTTGTCGATCGGGTCCAGGCCGGGCAGGTCCGGGCAGGTGTCGCGGCCGGCCGGGCACTTTCCGTAGTTGCTCGTCTTCTCCGCCGGCGTGTCCGAGATGTAGTCGCCGCCCTCCTCGTCGCAACCGCCCTGGAAGGTGTGCAGCAGGCCGAGCCAGTGGCCGACCTCGTGGACGGCCGTGAGCGCCATGTTGAAGACGTTGTCGTTGCCGGGCAGCGTGAAGGAGCCGACCTGGCAGCCGTCGTTGCGCAGCGTGGCGGGATCGTTGGGGTCGATCTCGTCGGGGAAGGTGCACTCCCCGTTGACGTCGTAGCCGGGCAGGAAGTAGAGGTTGAGGGTGCGCGCGTCGCCCTGGTGCAGCTTGCTCTTCATGGCACGCGTGGTGGACTGGGAGCCGTCGGTGGAGGCGGCCCAGTCGGAGTTTTGCGTGTAGGTGGTGTTGACGAGGTTGAAGGCGATGTTGCTGGGGTCAAAGGCCTTGTTGAGGGCGGAGAGCTGGTCCTTGATGTTCTGGGACTGGGAAGTGTGTAAGTGGGGGAAGAGGAAGAGGAAGAGGAAGAGGAAGAGGAAGAGGAGGAGGAGAAGGAGAGGAAGAGGAAGAAGAAGGGGAAGAAGAACACAAAACACTACTCACAGTCAGGTACCCGCCCTTGGCCGTCTTGCTGCTGTAGACGACGTGGAACCAGGCATCAAGAGTAATCAGCGCGCCGCTGTCACGCCTGGTCACCGTCATGCCGGCGTCGCCGCGGGCCTGTAGGCCGCTCTCGGTCTTGGCCAGAGCCTCCTCGATGATGGCCTCGCCCTTGGCGATCATGTCCAGCGTCTCCTGCTCGCCCTTGACGATGCTCTCGTGCAGCGCCAGCAGCCGCGAGCTGGGGGTGCTGTGGCAGAAGCCCTCGGCGTTGCGCGTGAGCTCGGCGGGCCAGGCAGCGGCCAGGGGAAGGGCGGCCAGCGCGGCGGCGACGATGCGGGTGGACAGGTGCATGGTGGATGGGTATAAGAGGCGAGGTGAAGCGATCAAGACTGAGTCGGAGGAGATGGTGAGCTGGATATCCTACAACAACTCGCCAACTGGCAAGGCCAATATATATGTGAGCCATTGTCCGTATCTCACCACCTCATCAAACCAACGGCTGCCCACGCCGACTTTGGCAGGTAACAACAACATGTCAGCTCCTTGATTGCCTCCTCGGCCTAATACGACGACTATCGTATCCTATCCCACGATGTCTCCTCGGAACTGGAGCTGATTAAAGTTATCCCTAACACTAAATGGGTGTCTTCTGGCCGACCTGCCGTATCGAGCATGGCGTGTGCATCGCATCACGGAGGTGGGACTTGGTGATATTTCTGTACCGGGGAAAGCCACCATGCGCCACGATGCTTGGCAATGCTAGAGCTGCCTAACAAGGGCAAATGGGCCAATTTAGACTCCCTAGTAACCGCCGGCCGTGCTAGCAGGTAGTGGGAAGGAGACAGGGCAAAAGGCGAGGCTTTGAGAGACCTGCTTCATCGGGGGCGTTTCTGAGCAAAGTGATACGCTGCGTTAGAGTTAGCTTCGGACCGGAGTAAAACCGCGCAAAGGAGAATGGGAGTGCTTCGGCTGGCCTCAGTAATTGAGGCTACTGAGTCGGAGGTGTGAGCTGAAGCGAATTGCAATAAACTGAAGACAGACGCAATGACAGTTAACCATTGAATTCACCGCGACGGACCCGGATTAGGCATCATTCTAGAAATAAAAACTGGCTAGGATTGCCAACTAATTGGTCAGAACCAAGGGGTCGGTTCGGTACTAACGAATGGTGCCCGAGGCATACCCCGGAGTTGATCGGAGTAGCGGTGTCTCGAAGCGACGATGACTAGACTAGATAGCCGTAGGAAAGACTCACGCTATTGAGTAATTCCCTCGGTTAGTCATTGACATGATGCATCAAGTTCGTCCGGGATCAGTTGTACACATTCAAACCCTGGCCATGACATGAAAAGGAAGGTGAATAGTCGGGCTTAGCCTGTCCGCCCTCTCCGCCGGCCACGCTAAGCAAGGTTATCTATCGCCGATAATGCTTGCTCGTATAAGGTACGAATCGAACGAGTAGTCTTTGGACCATGTCATTGGAGGAGCTTGGAGGAGCGTTCGAGGCGCACAACCTCTCCCTCGACTCTCAGGACTACTTGTCTCACAAAAGCCCACCCCGAGGCGCGCAGCAAGCCACCATGATCTGCAGGCTGATGCACCACTTCATCGCCCTCCATAGCACGAGGATATCCGGGGTTCGATCCTTGTCGCGCCACGAGCTAAGCGATGTCGACCAACGGCGCCGATCACGGCCCGGCGCGACCAAGGGAGACGGTGCAATCCACGAGCAAAAGTAGGCAAGACTGGAAGGAAGGGAAAAGCTACGAGATAGAGCAAGATGGAGTCGCTTCTCTGACCTTCCGAAACAGTCATGTCGGGCGCATGTCTCAACATTAATTGAACCGCCGGGGAATCGGGCTCACACTGCCTCTGCCACGGAGCCGGAGACAACGAGGGGAGCAGTCTTCACAGCACCCGGAGTACGGAGTACGGAGTAGAAAGATGACCAAACTCTACTGCTTTGTTGAAGAGGTAGGATATAGCATCTGTCGCCCGACTCGCCCCGGCAGTACGGTAGGCGGAGGAAACGAACCATAGGGAAGACTATACGACGAGGGGTGTCGCGCAAGGGCAGTCGAGCAGCAAGGCAGTTCAAATTTGCACGTTGACGGAGGAGAATGAGAAGAATAAGAAGAATAAGAAGAATAAGAAGAATAAGAAGAATAAGAAGAATAAAAAGAATAAGAGTATCTTTCAGCATCGATCGATCTGGGTTTCACTTGTATCACAACTGCTGGGACTGGACAAGGAAGTGGTCTTGTGTAGCAATGTCATACCTGATGCCTAAGCAGCAAGCCGTTTCGTTGCTGTTGTTATTTCCCCGTTCTTGCTTTTTACCCTGCATTCTCGCATCCTTTCCGTGATGAGACGTAAAGAGGCCGTAGCTTGAAGAAAGAGCATCATGTTGCGATACTTCTTCCCCAGAGTCCGCGACGCAGATCCTCCACCACCTCCTCCCGCCTCCTCCTTCAACTCGGCTGAAATGTCATCCAGTACGCCCTCAGGAACCAACCCCGCCGGACGCCTGGCGAGATATGGCTTTACGAGAAACGGGAAATGGCAGTACGAGAAACGAGATATGGTATTACGAAAAACGGGATATGGCTTTGCGAGACACTGCTTAAAATTGTGCTGCCTGCTCGGCTCTTTACTTCAAGTGAGAATGAATCTTGTATTTCATTGTTCCGCTATAAAAACCATGCAAACAAAAGCTGAACATAAAAGAAAATTCACTATACTCAAACCGCGCCTGTCCATGCGTCCGTCACCAGTCCCTCCCGTATGTCTTCACTCAATGATGCAATGATGATTGATCAACCCACGGCCCCTTCTCGACACCTTAATGCCGAAACGGCAGTTTTGTAATCTCGCTTTCACATTCTCTGTACGCGCGCGCTTCCGCAAACCAAATGTTCAAAAAGAAGAAGGAACAAAAAAATGCATCAAGAAGACGCAATCCAACGATTCGGCCATCTCTTCGCTCATGGAATCAAAACGCCACAACCTCTCTTGAAAGCCGAACATGTTGAGAATAAAAAGAAAAGTGCTTTATACATAGGAAATGATACGACAAATAAAAGAACAGCAGAGGCAAAGGCAGTGGTAATCCATTATTCGTCAATGATGCAGAATGCAAATGATTATGTTCGCAAAACAATTTCGTTTGTCGTTTGTTGTTCAATGTACCCGACATCTCGCCAGCTACTGAATCTTGATAGCCTCAAACAGGCCCAGCGACAGGCTCGTGTCGTTCTCGCCCACGTTGGGCGTCGGCTCGCTGAGCGCCTCCCAGCGGCGCAGCGCAAAGTGGCTGTACCGCTCCTGCAGCGTCGGGCCGATGCCGTACATGGCCCCGAGGCCGCGCGCCGCGGCGCTCAGCGGGATCGAGCCCCTCTCCCGGTGCGCCAGCATCAGGTTGTCTGCCGCCGTCGGCCGCGGCGCGCTAAAGAGGTAGTAGATGCGCGGATCCGACGTGCCGCTGCGTGATGTCGCGCTCGTCCCGCTGCTGGGAACGGCCGATGGGTTGGCTAGCACGTTCCGAGCGCAATGTAGTCGCATATCGTCGGGCAGGGCGTCCACGAGGAGCAGCGCAATGTCAAAGACTTGCTGCGCGAGCTTGCCGTCGGGCGGGAGTGTTTGCTGCGATTCGAGAGCGAACAGGATCCCGCAGAGGACAAGAACAATGCGCGCCCGCGCCTCGTGATTGCTGTTAGCGGTGGTGGTAGCGGATGCCGCCGGGGCGACGACGTTGCTGACAGCTTTGTTGACGGCCGAGGAGCCTGGCGTGGCTGTGGATGCGGTTGCCGTGGAAGTGTCCGAGGCTGACGATGAGTATATACTGTGAAGGGTGATGAAGCGCAGCAAAAACGGCAGCCAGTGCTTACGGATGGCGTCCTGGGCCGCCGACGCCTCGCGAACCGAGACAATCTCCCACAAGTCCGTGAGCTTGTCCACCAGCGTCGTCGTCAACTGTGCTGACTTTGACGGTGGCTGGGCAGAGATGATGGCCTCGATCACGCCGAGCAGATTCTTAGCCAGCTGAATCCTATCCTCGCTTGTGGCCAGCTCAGCAAAGTTGGTAGCCTTGGATGACGGGATCATCTTGAGGAAGCGTCCGTGAGCCTGGCTGCGCAGGTGCTGCGTGATATCGTCGCTGAGGCAGGGCAGCATGCTCGTCCACAATATGTTGCGAGCTTCAATCGCGCTGTCCATTGCCCTGGCGAAAACGTCAAATTGCGACTCCTGCGGCTCGTTGCCCGCGATGCGGTTATCCTGCGGCAACGAGAGCTCCATGCTGAGACTCAGCTGACAAAACGGCATCGTAAGCTCGTTAGCCAGACCCAGAATCTTGTCAAACGAGGAGCTCCTATTCTCGTCGCCGGGGGTAAGAAGTTTGGCGGCCACAGTCCTGATCAGAGCGGACGCATCGGGAGCCAGATCCTTCATGCTGAGCGCTTCTGCGGCTGCTGTAGAATTGGTCACCACCAGAACCCGGAGAGCCTCTAGCACATCGTCCTGACAGGTGCGATCGTCAAGCGGGAGCGCGGTTGTGGTAGAGCGGCTGCGAAGGATCGAGTACTCTTGAACCGCATTGCGGATCAAGAGCAGTAGTGCCTTGGAATGCTCTATCTTTGCCGCTTGCTGGTAGACGACAAAGCGGTAGGATTCCTCCGCAGTTAGTGGGCTCTGTTTGGGCAGCTTGCGGAGGATGAGCTGCAAAAGCTCTTGGAGGTAGATGGCCGAGCCGCGCGGTGGTCCTGAGTCGACAGCGGTGACGTTTGCTGCGACGGGAGCTGCATTGGCCGTATGTAGCACGGTAACCATGGTAAGGCAGCCGAGACTGACAAGTAGCGGAAGCAGCTCCAGCAACGCAGGCCGCTCCTTGAGTGATCGAATGTGGCTGACCCAATCACTCATGAGCTTATCAAAATGCTGAGAGTCAAAGATGCGCAGCCTGGCAAGCAGCGAGGCGTAGACTCGGCGACTCGCGTCTAGCTTGTTCCATCCGGCTTCGAGACGGGGAACAATGTTGAGGAATAGACGGTTCATCGTCGGGTGGTCAACGCTATTTCCTGTTGCCAGCAGCTTATCAATCTGCTCCGAGAACTCGCCCTCTGGGCTCGTGGCTTGGCTAACCATGTTGTCCGAGACAGGAGAGCAGGCGTCGATAGGATTAGTACGGTCAGTCTGCGTCAGCTCCTGCTGCAGGTTCTTGGCCATTACGCTCTGATTTGGCATCCGCTGTGCTAACGACGACAGGGCAGCAAGCAGAGGACGAGCCACCAGACCGTGCTCACGACTCGCTGCCTTGAGTCGCTCAAAATAGAGAGCAAAAAGTTCATCCGCGATACCAACCGCAAGAAGGACCTCGAGATTGACGTTGATTGTGTCTACACAAACAGCGAGAACTTCAATGTTGGACATTTTGGAGCAGCTCTTGAGAACCTCGCCCAGCATGGAAAAGTCTTTAGTTGATTCGAGAATCGTGCGACTTGACGTAAACACATTCAAGGAAACGTCGGTGTCGAGGCGTGGCGGAAGCAGGTTGCGAAACTCGTTGCAAAGATGAACACCGACGGCGCTTTTGAGAGCAAAGCTGCTGACACTGATGCGATTGACAAGTTTGCGCAGCGGAAGAGGCTTGCTTGGCAGGGCCGCGTAGTCGTCCACATTTGGCAGTGGTAGCCCGATAGTCTGATTGACACACTTAATGGCAGTAGAAATATCGCGAGCTTCATCAGCAACATCGTAGTGGGCAGCGCGGCGTAGCAAGTTGGCGCGATCCATCTTGCGGTCCTCAGGTATGCAAGAGACAGGCAGCTCGACGAGAAGCCTAGAGGCACATGGACCTGTCTCTTCCACGTCGGCAGCATTATGGCAATTACCTCGGGCAATCAGCCACTGTATGTACTGGGAGACAGAGAAGTGCCCAGTCCGCGCCAGTTCGATAACCAGACGGTAAACTGCCTGCTTCCGCACTTCATCGTCGGGCTCGATGGAGTCCAAAGTGTCGAGAATAGCACCCGTGGTGTTAACACGAAAGCTTGCCCAGGACCGCAGCAAGTTGGTCGCGGTATAGATCTTCTCCAGTCCTGGGCGATGGAATGACGTGACCCACTCAATGACAGTCTTGAGAATCTGTGTCTTATCCTCTGAGATTGCCCAGCACTTGGATGACAGGTCATGGTCAACCTTGCCATGTAACGTGGTGTCCAGAAGCTTGACCAAGTGCTCTTTGCCACCGACGGGCGGGGAGGCGGCGGTGGAGACCAAGAGTTCCGAGTTTCTGTGGTTTATGGAACGCAATGCTTGCTGTATTGCTCGCTCGTCGGTTGAGAGAAAGGCCGAGAGGCAATCTCGGTATTTGAGCCACTGGAGTGGTTGGATGAAGCTCTCCGGGTTCTTTGCGACGAGAGACTTGAGTAGCGACACCAATTGATTTGAGAGGGGTATTAGAATGTCGCGATCGGGGTCGTTGTATATCTGCACTGATTAGTAAAGCCCCTGGCAATTAAAGAATGAGAACGTACGGTGTTTAGATGGTTCAGTAGGGCGAAGACAAGGCGACGACCTGGTTTCCTCGACCGCAGTATGTCTGTCCAACATATCTGCGCAATCAATATCCACATAGGGAGCTTAGCTTGACTGCTGTTTTCCAGACCCGAGACAATCCAGTCTAGGTAATGGTCGCGGTCTAGCAAGTGTTCGGAGTAGAGGACGGTAGCGAGGCGGATTCTAAAGGCGGTTAGCAGGCTATTGGCCGGGAACACTGGATTGCTCAACTTACGAATACGTCACTCTGTGCTTCCAGTCAGGCTCCCCAACCGAGGAGACAACAGAGTCGACAAACTGTTCCACAAAAATGGTCCAGTCCCTAATCCATTTGAGCTCGTTCCCCATGACCAGCGCGCCAGTGACACCCTTGCGCTTGAATGCGCGGATCTCGTTAGCACCGACGCACTTGGCAAGCCAGACAGCCCTTTCGGTAGGTACGTTTTTGTTGAGGCACTGGTCGAGAAGTGTTCGGCCGCGGATACCATGAGGGATGGTGCGGCTGAGGCGTCGCAGCGAAATGGTCGGGTTCGCCAGATCCTTGAGCCACACCTCACGTTTCGTATCGGTGAGTGTGACTCGCGGAGGAGGCTTGAACGTCGAGGGAGCTGTGATTTGGCCGCGGTTCCGTCGCTGGTTGAGGACTCCCATGAAAATGGTTGACAATGCATTGAGACCCGTCTTCTGCTTAAGAGACGGGTAGACAGCAAGGCGAGCAGAGGAAGTCTCATTTTGACTGCCACGGTCCCATGTTCCCTTTTGTATCGCTTCGGTGCTCCATTCGTCTTCGTGGTGGCGGCCGGTCCAGGGGAAGAAGTCGGCATGGCCGGAGAAGAGGCCTTTGTTAAAGGGATCGCGGTGAAGAGTGTCGGGCTTGTTTGTGGTCAGATATCGCGGGGCGGCGGCAGGCACCTCGATGGTATATTGTTTAGGCTTGGAGTCGCGTTTTATCGGTGCGGTGGGCGGCGCGGCCGTCTTGTTGCTAGGAACGAAGCGCTGCAGAGGAGCTCGGCGTCGAGGCATGGGCATCCGGGGTATGGAAAGGTCGGATTGGGAGGCTCGGGACAGCGCCGGGCTCCCGTGACCGCTGACATCTGCGCTCGAATCGAAACCGGCACTGTGGGACATGACGGAAGGCGTGCCCTGGGGCGAGTCGGTCACGGGCCCGGGTGTCAGGCTGTCGTCGTTGGAGAGCTCGATTCGGAGTTTGGAACCGGCAGTGCGCCTCGGCGTAGCACCGTGGCGGCCAGCGGTGCCCGCCTGCGACGAGGTGTCGGCAGGGTCGGTCGGTTGGCTGTGGTCGGGGAGGCCATCTCTGCGGACGGGCGAAGGGGGCGGTATATGTGAGGACGAGATGCTGCGCTGATGAGCCTGGAGAGCCGAGCCGGTGGGCGCCCGTTGCTGGGCCCGTTGCTGGGCGCCCTTGGGATTCCTAGAGCTCATGCCGTGGGAGTGAGGAGAGACGCCATCCCGGAATTGATGCTTGTTGGTAGTGTTGGAATGGCGGAAGGGGAGGAATTGGGAGAGAAGAGAAGCGAGCCCGGCGTCTCAATGGAGGTGATTTGGCGAATCGAGATACGTTCGCTGGCGTGGCCACCAAAGATGCAGCCGTTGGCGGCGGCGCAGCGGCGTTTGCGGTAGTCGCCCGTCGGGGACGCCGCGGGACTTGATTTGGGGCGATGCGTGGGCCAGCGCGGCGGGAACCTGCAACGGCGTGGCCAAAAGAAATGTGGTCAAGTGGTTGCTGCAAAAATGAGAGACAGTCGACAATCGATGTCTGGTGCAGCGAGAGCGGTAACCGGCAGGGTGGATGGCAGACGGCAGGCGGCGTTTGAGGGATACCGGGCATGAAGATATCGTGGAGAGAGCGGCACGCGCAGTTGGGATTTGGGTGGAGGAGGTGCGGAAGCGGTAGTCCCAAAAGGGTACGTACCGCAGGCAAGTGGTGGGTGAGTAAATGTGATTGGTGAAAGGTGATTGGTGACAGATGGGCCGGTTTGGTACCTAGGTACTTTGGCAATTTGTGCCCTTCCAGATCGATCTGGGTGGTGTCAGACTGAACCGGAATTTGTCTTTTTGCCACACTCTAAGACAAGCTTTTTTGTATAAAAAGAGCCCGCCACTGTAAAACTGTTACAGACGTTGTGCGAGGGATAAGGCTTGATGTTGGGCAGTGTTACCTTTGTCCTCTGGTACCAGCTGCCTTAGGTAATCTCTACTGTAAACGAGGTGTAACAGGTTCTTTGGCTCCCCTAAACCCCCTTGTAACCCAGCTTTCCCGTCCCGATTCGAGCCCGGATTACCTAAGGCAAGGTTACCCCAGTACTTGGGCGGGCTGCCTAGACTGGGAATAGCGTCAGGAAAGCCCGCAGCTTCCACGAACAGTACTTCCGAGGTACTTGTCCCTCGCTGTGTCAGCAGTACTCGGCATCCACCGCAGCTGCTACCCGAGTACCTTTGTGTGGTAAGTTAGCACCAATTTCGGCCCCGGTTCAGGTCAGCAGGGGCCCGAGGCAGATGACTACGCAAGTTCCTTCCATGTACCTGCCTCCCAACGCCTGCCTCCGCCAGCCAGCCTTTGTCCTCTCGTATCAAACACATCTCCAGACCACCTTCATCGTCAAGCTCGTCCCATCCTTCCAACCATCGTAACCAACCAACCATCCATCCTCCACCATCCATCTTCCATCCATCTTCAATCATCCACACATCTACCCGTCATGCCGTCTCTTGTCGTCTCCTCGCCTACTCCACCCCTCCAAACTTCAATACCCAATGCTACATACCACAACCAAAGCCATCGCTAGATGGCTCCGATAGGTCAGCATCCGTTTGTGGCTTCCCTGCCGTTAACGTGCCCAACCTCTATCGGGCTGCTCTTCAATGCCCTCACAGGTTTCTTCTCACAAGGGCACGGCCTGTCATGAAAGGCCGTTTATCGCAAATTTACACAAAATGATAACCATGGATGCCGCACCTAGCGCCGAAAATGCATAGATCCTACTACACCTGAGACACGCTGCATCCGGCAGAGACAATCACATCACGCCAACAAACCCCTGCGGCTGTGCTCGATACCCTATATGAAATGAGCCATACCCCTAAACCCAGGTTAGCAAGGCTTCGTAAGAAACAACACCACAGCTCCTGCTCCGCAAAGGACCGACGCAAACATATACGGCAGTCCGCTCCATATGTGACCGAGGCCAATGCCCCATTTCAACGCCCAAGCAAGAACAGGACCAGCCAACAAGGACCCGGCGGTATCCATGATCGAGAGGGTAGTGTAAATGCCTCCCAAACGACGTGGCTCTACCATGGTACTTATCATCGATTTCATAAAGATGGCAAATCCTCCACCGAGATTGTATATTGCGACCCCTTTCCATGTTAGTAGAGCCGGGCCAACAAGGGAGGTTCGGCGATAACCACCTACCGAAAATAACAGTCACTACGGTAGGCGCAAATGCTAGCGCGACAAAGCCGGCGGTGTATAAGCATATTGATATGCGCGCAAGAGTCAAATCCTTCTTCCGAGGTGGCATGCGCAGCTTCGACTGCACAAACTTGTCTGTGGCTGGCATGATTGTCATGTGTAATGCGATAGCCACCATTGCTCGCCACGCGAGCAGATAATTCGCCTGTGCATCTTGTTAGCAAGGAGCATGTTACACGATAGCCTTCTCACGTACCTGTCCTAGGGTCATTCGATACCTGACGGACGCGTACTGCACCAAAAACTGCATCGACCGCCTGGCAAAGTCTGAAACCGCGAAGACGCAGACTAGGAGAAGCAACGCGCGCTGGCCCCGGATGTACTGGAGCAGCTGTAGCATGTGTTTGATCGTCGACTTGAACGAGCCGTCCTTTGCAGTGCCGTCTATCGGTTCCAGTCGATCTTCCCCTGGGGCGTCATGCGCATCGTTGATCGTCTCTGTCTGTTTCGTTTTCGGCGGCAGGGTCTCTGGCAGGCAGGAAGCAAGCAATACCGCCAAGCCGTTGCAGCAGACACCGATGACGACCGGGATCCACGGGTTGCTGTCGATAAAGTACGACGCGATGGGCGGCGCGATAACTTCAGAGCCTAGGTTGGACGCTGCAAAGTAAAGAGCCACCCTCGACCGCAACGCGGCAGGCGTCGCATCGGTGATGATCATGGTCAAGCAAGCGTTCAGCACCGTGTCCCCGCCACCCAGTATCAGGAACGCCGACGATAGCCACACATATCGTAGCGGAAATCCCATCCAGCCTATTCTGGCGTTAGCGAGCGTTGGTCAGTAGTCGAGGAACAAATGGAAGTGGCACCGACAGACGTAAAGTTTCCAGCAGGACGCCAAAAACGAGCCCCCGAGACCGAGGACATATATGGGCCGGCGCCCGATCCGGTCTGCCAGCGCGCCGAAGTGCAGACCAAGAATAATCCCGACTAGCGAGTCGAAGAACGTCTGGTAGCCAAACAGCTCGGCGACGGGTCCCTGGACCTCTGGTATCTTGCAGCGCGACTCGTCTGGCCGCCCTCCCTCGGAGAGGAAGGCCGCCCCCGACGCGTGCAAATATTGCCGGCAAGTGATGTCCTCAAAAATGCGCGTCATGGGGGCAAGGTTGATGATGTATCCAATATCGACCACCAAGACGTTGAGGAAAAGGAGAACCAAGGCTCTGGTGTTGATCCTGCCATTTTGCTCATTTCCAGGCTCCTGGTTGTGTGCGTTCGAGGCCAAAAGCGGCTCCTCTATAGAGCTATCCATTGCCATGTAGCATACGTCTCCTGCAGCGTCAATGACGAACACACAGAATCCGGGCAAGTGTCGGCGCAGCAGTGTTGTGAGCTTTTGTTCCCAGTGAATCGAGTCTCACAGCGTTTCATAAGCCGTGCTTGGGTACATACGACTTGGCGTGATAAGCGACTGTTTAAGAAACTCGAAAAAAAAAGAAAACCTCCGAGGTGAGGCCAAATCCAAGCATGACGCAGAGTACTGGTGCAGTCGGGGGGACTTTTGTTTGCCATATTGAAGTGCTGTTTCGGCAGGCCCCAATGCACGCTGTAAGCCTTCAAGGTTCTCATTTCAGCCTGAATTCGATTCAAAGGATTCGGCGACAAAGGAAACCGGCTCAGACAAGCTTAGCCGAAGGCAGTCAGCTGATGCTCGAGTTCAACTCGATTACTGCTTCATGCAGCCACATTCCTGCCTGCATCCAATGGGGATATTCGGGATCACACTGACACTGCCGCGAATCGAGCGGAGGCCATAAATAACACCAACTCGGCATAGCATCTGGTTTTCATATCCGTATTCGCTCCGACATTGTCGAGATCATTATCAACATGCACGCTGACGAAGAAATTCTCGATACGCTATCTGCCTGCTTTCTACACAATGGCCCTGGCAGGGTAGAGTCCTTGGATAACACTTTTGCGCATCGAATACAGCTTTGCCGTGCCTGGGGACTCGACGCCCTAGAACCATTCCACGTCCTCGACGTCGGCTGCGGCCAGGCCGAGTCGACGGCCGTGCTGGCCTACTTTGCGGGCGAGGACGGCCACGCCACGGGGCTGGATCCGGCCGAGCCATCTTACGGCGCACCATTCACAGTGCAGCAGTCACAGGACTACCTGCGACAGTCTTCCCCCCTCGGGCCGCGCATTACCTTTGCCCGCAGAAGCCTGCCCGAGTTCCTCGCCACGGCCAACGCGCGCAGCACCGTCTTTGACATGGCCGTCTTCTGCCACAGCCTTTGGTATTTCACGGGGAGCGATGCCGTGCATGATCATTTTGTGGCGCTCGCGGGCGCGGGAATCCCGCGTGTCTGCTTGGCCGAGTACAGCACGGCCAGTGCCGACGATGACCCCGCGCAGCGCCCGCACCAGCTCGCCGCGCGCGCGCAAATGCGGCTACACGCGGCCAGGGAACAGCATCTCAGCGAGGCGAAGCCCAGCACGCTCAACGTACGTGGCGCGCTGGAGGTGGAAGAGCTCCTGAGGGTCGCGGAGAGCGCCGGATGGTCAGTGACTCGCCGCGGGATTGTCAGCCCGCCGGCGGGGATGCGAGACGGCTACTGGGAGGCCGGTGTTGTCACATCCCCGCGCTTTAGAGAAGGCATCATTTCACAGGGCCTCCCCAAGGAGCAGGAGGATAGTGTGCTGGAGTTTATTCCCCAAATTGGGCAGGCTATAGAGCATTTGAAGTCCATCGGCGAACCGGTCGCCACAATGGACGTGGCATGGGCGGTTCTTGAACGTCAACCCGCATGACAGGACCAGGAGAAATCCGATCATTAGCAATGAAGCTCAACTTTTTACTCAGAGTCTGACACAGCCATTCCAGCGAACAAGGCTGACTCCTTGACAATTTCCTGCGGTGTCCCGTCGTGTATAATCTCCCCGTCTTCCAGAACAATGATGCGATCCGACCTAAGCGCCCAAGGAAGCTTGTGACAGACTGAAATGACTGTCTTGTCAGGAAACTCGGACTCTATCAATGCCTCCATCCGTCTCTGCGCGTCTTCATCGAGGCTACACTGATTGTTAGTTGAGACACGCAAGAAAGAATGACGGCACGCACCTGCTCGTGGCTTCGTCGAGAAGCAGAATGCCGCCTCGCCTCGCCGATCCGTACAAGATGACCCTGGCGAGGGAGAGGAACTGCGCCTCGCCGTTGGAGAGCTGCATGCCTGCGGCACTCGCGCTCAGCCCGCCGTTCGCGTCGACGATGTCTTGGAGCCCACAGTCCGCCACCACGGCCCTGATCTGCTCGTCGGTGAACTGGCCGTCGGGATCTATCTGGTCGCGCAGACTGGAGGACTCCTCGAGCGGGTCCTGGGACACGACAAAGTATCCGCGTCGCAGCGCGGCAAGCGGGAGCTGCGAGTGGTCCTGCCCTCCGATGTAGGCGGTGCCGATGGGGATGTCGACCATGCGGAGAAGGGCGAGGAGAAAGGTCGACTTGCCAGAGCCGGTGCGCCCGCAGACGCTGACCTTTTGGCCCGAGGGGATCTCGACGCTGACGCCCCTCAGGCTCCACGGCGCATCTTCAGGCGTGCCGGGGAGCTGGTACCGAGCCCAAAGGTTCTGCAGCCGGACGCTTCCGTCCGACGGCCACCACGGTGACGCGGGCCTTCCTCCGTCGCCGTTGACCTCGCCATCTAGCTCGCTCGGCGTGGAGGTGGCGAACATCTTGGTGCGCGCGATGGCGCCGAGAGACGTCTCGAGCTGCGTGTACGAGAGCACCAGCTGCGTCAGCGTCTCGCCGAGTGTGGCGGCGTTGAGGAACGCGACGCCGACGGCGCCTGGGTTGACCTTGGTGCGCAGTGCGACGGCGACGCCGGCGACGAGCACGACGAGCCCCGTGACGACCAGGTTGAGCACGAGCTGCAGCCAGCGCTGCACGCAGAACAGCAGGTAGATGGGCTCCTGCGAGTCGTCCAGGTGGCGCATGAAGCTCGCTCGCAGGTGCCCCTGCCAGGCGTGCGCGCGGATCGTCGAGGGCCCGGCGCCAGCGGCGACGTCGGAGACTAGACTATGCAGCACGGCCTTGGCCTCGAGGTCGAGGATCCGGAGCTGCTTGGAGGTGCGCAGGTAAAACTTCTGGACGGCGTAGAGGACGGCGAGGACGGCGGGCACGGCGGCGAGGGCCTGGACGCTGGCGACGGCGATGAAGACGACCTGGATGACGGCGACGTAGACGCTCTCGACGGTGTTGAAGAGGGAGAAGGGGAGGACGGAGTCGATGAACATGAGGTCCTGGTTGAGGCGGTTCATGACGCTGCCGCTGTCGACGTTGCTGATGTAGGAGAAGGGCGCGCGCATGACGGTGGCGAGGAGCGTGCCGTGGATGGAGATGCCGACGGCGGGGATTGTGTTGCGCGAGACGTGCCTGAGCCAGAGGGCGAGCGTCAGCAGCGGGATGCACTCGAGGACGGCGTATATGCCGATCCAGTATCCGGGGGAGCGGCCGGGGCCGGGGCCGGCGGTCTCGTTGGACCACCACTGGATCCAGATGTCGGGGAACTTGAACGAGACGGAGAACAAGGCGCCGTATAGCAGGAACAGCACGGCGTTGCGGAGGCCCATGGCGCGCAGGTACGTCTTGTACACGTCTCTGTCTTTTACTGACGGTTCCGGGAGCGAGGGGCGGGCCGGACTGGGAGAGGAAGTATCGGATGACCCCGAGGTAGGAGCTTCCTCCTTGGTCTCTGCAGGCGAGACAGCATCGGCTGATATGAGTTCCTCTGGCGGCCGCTCTGTCTTAGGCCGGCGAGTAAGAATACCGGAGTCGCCAATCTCGTAGATTTCGTCTGCCATGCTGGCAATGTATTCTTCGGCTTGTTAGCTGCGATCTGGGGGAGTATATGCGCAGGTTCCTACCATCGTGCGTAGTGAAGATTACGGTGCGTTGATTCTCGCCGCCGTGCGCGCCTAGTAGACCATGCGCGACGTGCAGCTTCGTGCGGCGATCGAGGGCGCTGAATACGTCGTCGAGGAGGAGAATGTCCCTCTCAAGAGCAGCTGCGCGTGCAAGCGCCTGATAGCGTCTGTCAAAACCCATCACAACGTAAAAGAAAGAACAGCGAGGGCGGCCCGCCCAGCCTTGCTTACCAGTCTCTGTCGCTGTCCGCCGCTGAGCTTGACTCCCTGGCTCCCGATGGTCCCCGTCTTGTAGTCCTGCAGCGCCTGGATGTCCTTGAGCGCAAATTCGCGGGCCATCCTATCCAGGAAGCCCTGGCCGCGAGGCTCGCTGCACCGCCCGGCCCAGTTCTCCTCGGCCGAGGCGTTCTCCAGCCACGGCGTCTGGCTGCAGTACGCGAGGGACACGCCCGGGCCGAGCGCCACCTCGCCGGAGATCTCGGCCACCTCGCCGAGGAGGCCCTTGAGGAGGAGCGACTTGCCGGCGCCGGTGCGGCCGAGGATGGCAACGCGCGACGCCCGCTTGACGTCGAGGTTGATGTTGTGGAGAATGGGCTTTCCGGCCAGCCAGCCCAGAGACACGGCTCTCAGCGATAGTACGACTTTCTCGCCTGTATCCGTTGAAGGAGGCAGGGTAGTTCTCTTGTCGTGCTGCTCTTCGAGCTCCAGAAACGTCTGGATTCGCTCCATGCAGCCGTGGGCGGCGCCCAGTGCTGGGATGGCTTGGCACAGGTGCATCACGGGACTCGCGAGCAGGGCGATCAGGGTGAGGGACGTAAACAGCTTCGACACGTCCAGGTGCTCGTCCCGGGACGTGGCGACGTACACACCAAATACGAGCGGCGGCGACAGGGTCATGCTGCAGTACGCTGTCCCAAGGTTTGTCATTGGCGGGAGCTGGAAGATGCTTTTCGGGAGCAGTACTTACAGATGGCGGTGGTGAGGATCCTCATCCGTCGGAACGGCCAGGAGATATCGAGCTCTGCCTGGCGCAACGCGGTGACGGCGGCCGAGACGCGATCGCCAGCGGACAGCATCTTGATAGCCTTGAGGGAGGAGAGCATGCGCTTCGTGCGCGCCAGCCTCTGCTCCACGGCGACGAGCCACTTCTGCTGCAGAAGGCTAATCTTCTTGGAGAGGCTGACACAAACGATGGACGACCCTGGCAAGCAAAACGTTCCCCGGTCAGCGCGGAGTCGTGCAGTTCGAGGATGGCGCTTCAAATACCGATGGTGATGGCCAGCATGACGAGGCTCGCGGGGCCGGTCTTGCGGTACAGCAGCCAGGTGGCCACGCAGGTGTCGATGGCGCCGGCCCAGAGCTCGTGGAAGTAGTTCATGGCGGTCATGACGCGCTGGGTGTCGCTGAACATGAGCGTCATGGCGCGCGCCTCGACGGCCGGGCTCTCGGGAAGGAGAAGCAGCTTGTCGTAGAGGAGGACGACGAGGCCGCCGCGGATCATGGTGACGGACCGGTTGACGTGGTGCCAGTACCAGCTGTAGGAGGCCTGGGCGAACGAGTTGTTACTTGGGGAGGCGGTCCTGCGCAAGGGAGGGTGATGCTTACTGCGATGCCAAAGTAGACGAAAAAGGTGG
The DNA here is from genome assembly GCF_001636725.1 of Cordyceps fumosorosea ARSEF 2679. Lineage (NCBI taxonomy): Eukaryota > Fungi > Ascomycota > Sordariomycetes > Hypocreales > Cordycipitaceae > Cordyceps > Cordyceps fumosorosea. Next base: position 204,560 of record NW_017387324.1, on the reverse strand, counting down.
CGCCGATTAGGCCGTAGCCGTGGCTCGTCGAGTCGCGTTCTGCTTTGGTGAGCCAGCTGAGGACGGCGTCGAGGAGGAAGGGCTGGAGAAATGTGAAGAGGGAGACGCAGAGCCGAGGGATGACGACGTAGAGGAGGTCGTAGCCGACACACGCCAAGGTAAGGGCACTGAGTCCGCCTTTGGAAAGGCCAGCTGGTGACAATACGACTATTAGAGGTGAGAGAACAAGTACGGGGCAGTTGTGAGCTTACACCGGATCTTGTGCGGAACGGCGGCAAATCTCTCCGTCAGGCTCGTGGAGCTGAGCTTGGGATCAATCGGCCCCAGCCGGCCCCGGATGGACCCCCTGAAACCCATGATCAGCAGTGGGTTGATCCAGCCAAACATGGTCCTGCTGATCGGGTCCGCCAGCTCCTCCGGGCTCGCCGCCGCCGCCGCCGTGCGCTTGCCGCGGCACTCCAGCACGAGCAGCAGCAGCCGGAGCGCCAGGCCGGCGGTCAGCGCGCCGGCCGAGAAGGTCCGGTCGAGGAGGTAGAAGGTGCGCAGCCGCGCGACGTCGAGGAGAGCGGTCAAGGCGAGGAAGAAGACGAGCGCCGGGGAGGGCGCGAGCGCGCGAGCGTGCTCGAGCGAGGAGAGCGCGGCGAGGAGGAGGGCGGCGAGGAGGGAGAGCGCGGCGGCCGGGAGGCTGGTGCCGGGGAGGCGCGGGGAGGCGGCGATGGAGGCGCAGCACGCGACGACCAGTGCCGCGTACGTGACCTGGAAAGTTGTGAGCAGCAGGCATCAAGGGTGGGCGTGGTGTGGTGGACTTGCGGCTTTGGCGGCGTACCGTGGCGTGCGCGTCGTCGCGATCGGCTTCTCCCGGCTGAGGCGGAAGGTGGAGAGGCAGGCGAGGGGGATGAAGACGGCGCTCGGGAGGATGGACAGCACGGCGTCCTCGAAGAGCAAGGTGAAGTCGAAGGCGCGGTGGCAGGAGCTGATGGCCGGGCCGAAGCCGAGGTCAGTTGGTCCGGGACACGGTTGGGCCATTGCTGCGTCTCTGCTTCCTCGCCCAATTCAAGAGAAGCAGAGGGCGAAACAAGACTGGGCCAAGTAGTCGAAAAAGTCGAGGGACGATTCGCACGACTTGCAGATGCAGTCGGAGTACGTATGCAAGAGTCAGCTCACGCTCGCCTTGATATACGAGGAGTAGAGTAGCATTCTACGACATTCCTCACGATGCTTTCGCTCGGGTGAGCTTACCCGTTACCCGGTCGAAGAAGGTCCATTCAGCAATATATATGCAGCTCATCAAGGTTCCCAGAGCCGTCTATCAAGGCTCCTGAATTACGGCAACTAGACTTTATGGGAACACGTACCCCGACCCCCCGCAGCCTCGTTTGCTGAAGGGGATCCCTAATGGTGCTTGGCAAGTTGGGGCAAGCAAACAAATTGTCAAGAGCGCAATTTCTGGCGAATCAGTTGCTTTGCATTGTCGATCTGTCAGTTTTCGGACACCGCCGACAGCCTGATTCGCCCCTCCCATGCCGAATGCCGGCATCCGACCAGGAGGGGGGCCAAGCCGATCTCGCAAATGCTGGTTTAACGAACATGGCTCATGTTCCGAAGGGTGAATATCGAACAGCCGATTATAGCCCTCCTTGACTTTCTATGCGCGGTCGCTGCGGCGGTCTTACTGAGCGACCGGATGTGCGTCTGGCCTGCCGCGATGGATTCACTCTGTCGCAGCGCAGCGCAGCCGCAGCGCTAGACTCGTGAATCAGGCTCTGGGATTGATTGCGACGTTGAAAAGATGCTCAACTACTGCAGTATTACTGGAAAGAGGAGGAAAGTCCGATGCGGTCTTACATATACTAGGAGAAAATCGCCCCCAAGGCTGTGGCAGTAAAGATGATTAAGGGCCATGTCGACTGAGACGTACGAGGACAAGCGCAAGTGTCAGAACCGCGAAGCGCAAAGACGATACAGTGAATGGAGTTTCTGAAGCTTTTACGATTTCATTTCGACTAATTCGGACTCCAGGACAAAAGATGCGACGCAAGAAAAGGGGTGGCGCCGCCGGCGGCGTGGACGCGACGGATATACCGTGGCCCGGCATGAACATGTTTGATGATGCGCAGATGGTTATCGGGATGGAGCAGCAGACTTGCTTTGCGGCCATGCAAGAGGGGGGATATAGCATGACCAGTTACTCCCCAGATGGGGGCGATGCATCGGTGAGCTGACCGACTGGCCCTTCAGCTTCACTCTGGGTAGGATAGCAGGCTAACGGAAACACGACGCTTAGAACTTGGACGCCGTGACCTTGCAGCCAAGTCCAGGGACCGACTTTTCGAGCTCCAGCACCAGCACGGCCATCAATCTTGCTGATGTGCCGTGGAGTTGCGCACCCAGTCTGCGGCTGGAGGGACCGTCGCCGAGTGTAGATCAAGGCAGCACGACGTTGATGCAAGCTTCGTCAGCGACAGGCCCGGCCGGATCGCGGCCCGCATCCGGAGCGGCTCCGGACCGCACGAGCTCTGCGCAGGCCAAGCTCGTCTCCAAGGCGTGCGGGATGGTGCAGGAGCTCCGGAGGCTGTACCACCTCGGCGTCGAGCTGGACCTGCTGCGGCACGAGAGCGAGATCCCCGCGCACCTGGACGCCGTCGAGCAGCTGATGCACAGCTCCGGCCGGCGGTGTCCGCGGTAGACACAAAAGGTGTTGACGCTGGACACAGAAGGTGTTGACGCTGGACTCAGAAGGTGTTGACACTAGACTCAGAAGGTGTTGACACTGGACACAGGCATATACAGGACCACGGATAGAAAGACAAACTTGAATCAAGATTTATACACCTACTCCAGCAACTCCTCGTCCGTGACGCTCCCGCCCTCCAACCCCGTCTCAAACAGGTCGTGAAAGTCCTGCGACATGCGCCACCGGAACGCGCCCTCCGGCGCCTCCATCTGCCTGTACCGCTCCATGTCCGTGATCTGCGTCCTCTCATGCCAGCCCATCAGCGCCCCGTAGTCCCTGCACTTTTTATTCACACTAAAGTCCGGGTACGGCCCCCTCTGCCCCTCCACCCAGACATTCGTAATCACATCGCCGTTGGCGTTGCACATCAAGCTCTGCAGGAGCACGTACACGCAGTGGTCCGTGTGCGTGCGGTGCAGCCGCGAGAACCTTCCATCCGGGTACTTCCCCCCAAAGTAGTACCGCCAGTGGATGTCTTTCCGGAGGGTGTCGAGGCAGTGCACGGTGTGCACGAGGTCGAGCTCGGCAATGTGCGCGTCGGCGCCGAAGCCCCATTCGGCGGGCCAGCGGGCGGTCTTGGACGGGTCCTTGCCGAGGCGGAGGACGTCGGCGGTGCGGATGACGTGCGGGAGCTGGTGGGTGATGGCGGCCCAGGCGGCGTCGACTTCGGGGGAGGGCGGGCGGCGGTAGATGGAGTCGGCGCGGTCGAGGAGCGTACCGTTGACGGTAGTGTCGAGGAGGGGGACGTGAACCTGGTCGTAGACGGGGGCTGAAGGATATTAGTAGGAGGGAGGGAGGGAGGGAGGCGGGCTTACAGTAGGCGTCGATTTGCTTGAGGAGAGCGTTGTCGTCGTTGCGGAGGAGGGAGCGCCGGGCGTGCAGGGAGGTGAGCAGGAGGAGAACGGAGATGAGGAGGAGGACGGCGTTTCCAAAGGAGACGGCCCAGAGGAAGCGGCGCTGTCGTCGGGGAGCGTCAGGTGCGCCGTGCCAGGGGATGTCGTCCTTGAGCAGGAACGCGTCGCTCTCGGAGGACGACTCTCGGTCGACCTTTTCCATCGTGTGCGTGTATCGTGGGTGCGGAAGCAAAGGGCGAAGCTTGCGAAGACGTGGTTGTTAAGAAAACATTTGAGAAACTGATCCCCAACTCGTCCTTCCGCGGACATCCTGGTTGATGAGTGATGAGATGACGCCAGGTCGCAGAAGCAGGGTGAGCAGTGAGATGACGGGTGAGATGACACTCGGCAGCCACCTCTGCAGGATTAATCACAGGACTTGCCTGGAACCCTCTTGGAAGATGGAGCCTTTTTTCAATTACCATACCGTAATTATTATGCATTGTTCTCCGTCTGGTGGGCGACCGTGGCCTTGGACGTGAGCTCACCTTCAACCCCTCGACTATATAGTCACTCAACCCGTCACAGCCAAGAAGCCTTTTTCAATACTATTAACCCAACTCAAATATTCTTTCCAATATTCTACAGCAATTCGTCAAAATGCAACTGACCTCTCTCCTCTGCGCCGCCATCCTGGCTACCCTGGGAGTCGCCTCCCCCATTGAGTACACCCACGAGAACGACAATGCTGTCGCTAAGCGTGCGATTGAATACACTCACGAGAATGACAATGCTGTTGCAAAGCGTGCTATTGAGTACACGCATGAGAACGACAATGCTGTCGCCAAACGTGCCATCGAATACACCCACCCGGATGACAATGCCGTCGCTAAGCGTCACATCGAGTACACGCACGAAAACGACAATGCGGTTGCAAAGCGCCACATCGAATACACCCACGAGAATGACAACGCTGTGGCGAAGCGCGCCATTGAATATACTCACGAAGACAACAACGCAGTTGCAAAGCGTGCCATCGAGTATGAGCACGCCAACAACGGCGATGCTACTGCAAAGCGTGCGATCGAATACACTCACCCGGACGACAATGCCGTCGCCAGGCGTCACATTGAGTACACTCATGAAGATGATAAGGCGGTTGCAAAGCGTGCTGTCGAGTATGAGCACGAGAACGACAATGCTGTTGCCAAGCGTCATATTGAGTATGAGCATGCCAACGACAACGGTGCCACCGCCAAGCGGGCCATTGAGTACACCCATGAGAACGACAACGCTGTCGCTAAGCGCGCCATCGAGTACACTCACGAAAACGACAACGCCGTGGCAAAGTAAGCTGAGCAGATGTTCCGCTGTCTGAGCTCAAGACGGGAGGGGCAGAGCCGAGGGGGGGGGGTCGACTGTCCAGTTCTGATGAGGGTCGAGGGTCTGATGAGACGAGGCATCGGGTGTATTAACTTGACAATGCTGAATACACCCACATTCACTTGAACAACTCGATTGTCTTGCTGCATATTGCATGTGTCATTATTGTTCATAAAACTGTTTTACTCTCGACTGCCAAAGTCTCCTCGCGCACTTGAAAACACGCTTCGCCATTATTCCCTGTGATTTTATTTACAAATTATATATACATACATCCCCTGCCGGTCCACCTACCGGGCATCCTTGTCTTCTTGAAAGTTGTTCGCCCTTATGATATTCAAGAACGCGCCCTCCAGCGTCGCACCGCCCACGTTGAAATGGGCAATCCCCAGCTCCTCCTTACACCCCTCCAAAAACTCCGTGATGCGAATCACGGTCAGCCCGCTCGCCTCCCCGCCCCCCAGCGGCACCGTGAAGCGAATCTGCCCTCTGCTCATGTCCCGCTCCAGGCTCGCCCCCGGCACGCCCAGCCGTATCCGTCCCCAGACCCTGTCCATCTCGCGCTCCTCCGTGCGCGGCGCCGACCGGAGCTGCACGTTGACGTGGCTCTGCGTGCCGTGCCGCGCGCGCAGCTCCTGCGTCGTGCCAATGTCCAGCACGCGCGTGGCCAGGATGACCGCGCGGTCCGCCAGCGCGTCCGCCTCCTCCATGCTGTGCGTCGTCAGCAGGATCGACCTGCCCTCCGTCACCTTGCGCACCAGGTCCCAGAAGACGCGCTTGGCCACCGCGTCCATGGCGGTGGTGGGCTCGTCGAGGACCAGCACGGGCGGGGTGCCCATCAGCGCGACCGCGAGGCTCAGCTTGCGCTTGTTGCCGCCGGACAGCTTCGCGGCGGGCGTGGCGGCGTGCGGCTCCAGGTCGAGCCGGCGCAGCAGGTAGTCGACGTTGGAGGCGACGTCGGGGACGCCGCGGACGCGCGCGTAGAAGACGAGGTGCTGGCGCGTGGTGAGCAGGTCGAGCGCGTCGTGCTGCGGGCAGACGCCGATGTGGCGCTTGGCCGCGGGGGCGCGCGAGTCGTCGCCGCGGAGGAGCACGGCGCCGCGGGAGGCGGCGAGCTCGCCCTGGATGACGTTGACGAGGGTGGACTTGCCGGCGCCGTTGGGGCCGATGAGCGCGAGCACGGAGCCGCCGGGCAGGCCAAAGGTGACGTCGTCGAGGGCGGTATTGGACTTGAAGGTCTTGGTGACGTGCAGGGCGCGCAGCATGTCGGCGGTGTCGCGCTCGGCGCGGAGGATCTCGGCGGCGACGCCGCTGCCGGGCATGCTGGGCTCGCGCATCTCAATGTCCATGTCTGACGAGGACGGGGTCTTGCGGGGGCGGATGAGGGAGGCCGGGGAGAGGGAGAGCCCGCCGTCGAGCCAGATGGCGACGGCGGCGAGGGCGATGATTTGCAGGAGCAGGTAGAAGATGGGGCCGGAGTAGCCGGTCATGGCGGAGGAGGGCTTCGGGGTGAAGTCGGCGGTGCAGCCCTGGTTGGCGACGTTGAGGCCGATGAGCATGACGCGGAAGATGTTGCCGATGGGGAAGAAGAGCCCGAGACCAAAGGCGACGGATGTCGCTGCCTTTTCGGAGGACAGAGTTGCGCTCTGGATGACAGTCAGCAGTGCACGTCAGCTTCTCAGGGGTTACTCGACGTGACGTACCATATAAGCACCGGCAGCCACCGCAAACATGGCAAGGTTGGCTCCAAACGCCGCCATAAAGGCCTTGAGCGGCCCGACGGAAAAGTGCGTGACAATATGGCCGACGAGCACCGTGGCCATGCCGTAGAAGACCAGCGCCACGCCGAGCAGCGCGCCGGAGCCGATCCACGCCTGGATCGGCCCGCTGATGATGGGCGCCAGGATGATGGCGATGAGAGTGATGAAGATGGCGTCGAAGAGGAGGTAGGCGATGACGAGGGGGCCCGGGCTGACGCCGTTGGCGTATTGCATGGAGCGCGTCTTGCTGGCCTTTTCGATGGCCGGGTAGAGGACAAAGGCCGGAGGGAAGATGCAGAGGACGAGGCCGAGGAAGATGCAGTACATGACGGCGACGGTGTGGTCGTACTGGGAACATGATTAGCTGAAGCTCTTGTATGTTTCGACATCTGCCGTGTCGACTCTCTACATCTCGACATCGGTCACATGGTCACTCACCGCCTTCACCGTCTGGATCTTGCCAAAGCTCGCCTTGATCGGCATATTACTGCTCATCTCGCTCCACAGGTTGAGCATCTCGAAGCTTGAGATCCTCGAGTCCGACTTTGGCCGGTACGCGATGATCGGTGCCTCACTCCCCGACCCCATGTAGATGCCACTGTACGTGCTCGTGTCCCGGTTCTTCTGCACGTAATCCAGCCAGCTCTGCCGCCCGTCCAGGACCTCCACGAACGAGTCGAACACGGTACTGTTCACATCCCGCAGCTCGTCCAGCGGCTTCTCCACCAGCGTCCGCAGCGTCTTCCCCGCGTCCTGCGGCGCCAGCACCATCCGGTTGCACGTCGTGTCCGGCGTCGCGCACATGGCCGGGAAGAAGAACGTCTCCGCCTCGGCGGTCCCGAGCACCGGCCGGGCGTCGGCGCACTTCGGAACGTCGTAGCTCGCGCTGATGATGACCATGGCCAGCGCCGCGCACACGGGCACCAGCACCGCCAGCAGGTACGGCCACCACAGCCGCGGCAGCACCAGGAAGCGCTTGCCGAGCAGCACGCGCATCTGCCTCGTGAACGAGGTGTTGCGGGCCGGCGACAGCGCGAAGCCCTTGTCATCCGCCAGCAGGTTGCTGTTACTGTTGATGCTCTCGAGCGTGTCGGGCTTGCCGACGAGGTTGAGGAAGACGTCCTCGAACTGCGACCCGGCCACGGAAATGTCCGTCACGCCGTTCTCGGCGTACACCCGGGCCAGCCGCGCGGCCGTCTCCGAGTCCGGCACCGTCGTCACGATCTGCCCCTGGTGCGTCGTCGTCGTCGACTGCCACGGCGCGCCGCTCGCAAACGGCAGCGTCCTCCCGCCCGGCACGTCCGGCACGACCACCCGGTACCCGCTGCCGTGCTCCGCGTTGAGCTCCGCGGGGCTCCCCTGGCACCGGACGGCGCCGCCATCGACCACCACGATGCGGTCGGCCAGCACGTCCACCTCGTCCAGGAAGTGCGTCGTGAAGACCATCGTCCGGCCCGTGCGGTACCGCAGCAGCAGCTCCCAGATGGCGCGCCGCGACAGCGGATCGAGCCCGGAGGTGCACTCGTCGATCAGGCACACGCGCGAGCCGCCCACGAACATGCACGCCAGCTGCAGCTTGCGCTTCTGCCCGCCGCTGAGCGTCGTGGAGCGCGCGTCGCGCTTGCGGGACAGGTCGCACGCGTCGATGAGTTCCTCAATCTGCGCCTCGGTCTCGTGGCCGCCCTTGATCTGCGACCAGAGGCGGACGTGCTCGCGGACGGTGAGGTCGCCCCAGAGCGTGTTTTGCTGCGGGCAGATGCCGACCTCCTCGCGGCGCGCGGCGAGCGAGATGCGGCCGCCGCTGGGCCGGCTGAAGCCCGCGATGGCCTGGAGGGTGGTGGTCTTGCCGCAGCCGTTGGGGCCGGCCAGGCACAGGATCTGGTCCGGGTAGGCCTCGAAGGTGACGCTCTTGATGGCCGTCTTGTAGCCGCGGCGGCCGCAGCAGCACAGCCATTTCCAGAACCCCGGCCGGAACGTCTTCTTCAGGTCCTCCACCCGCACCGACGGCTCGTCCACCTTGTCCGCAGCACTTGGCCGGAAGGTCCGGCCGCGGACGGTGACGCCGTGCAGAAGCCACTCCGCCGCCACCGCCAGCACCGCGTAGCCCGCGGCCTGCGCGGCCAGCAGCAGCAGCTGCGTGTTCTGCGTGACCACGCCCAGGTCCATCATCGCCGCCTGCGAGTCGGAGCCGGGCGGGAACCGCGAGAAGTCGGCCGGCACGCCAGCGAGCTGCCAGTACGCCATCTGCTTGGTGAAGAGCGCGTGGTTGCAGCTCGGGAACAGCCCCGCCAGCGCCCAGATGACGTCGGGCAGCGGCGTCGGCTGGGCGCGCACCATGATCAGCTGCATCGTCAGCGACAGGATGACGAAGACGCCCGCGACGTATATCGACGACACGCGCGCCCTCGTGAAGAAGGCGGCCGCAAACGTCGCCGAGCTGTTCACCGCAAGGCCCAGCAGCACCTGCCAGCCTATCAGCGGCGCCACCGCCGAGGCCGGGAACGCCAGGCGCGCGTACATGACGCCAAACACGACGAAGAGCGGCAGGCAGGCGAGGTCGACGACCAGCACCCAGCCGAGGACGCGCAGCGGCAGGCACCAGGAGCCGCCCATGGTGTCCATCAGGCGCGACATGCCGCCCTCGCGGTCCTGCGTGATCCACGAGGTCGGCTTGTAGATCATGACGAAGAAGGAGCACGCGAAGAGGGCAAAGGTGAAGACGCTGCCGACCAGCGTGGCCGCGTCGTCCTTGCGCGCCGCGTCGGTGCTGCTCTTGGTCCGCGCGAACATGAACGTCTCGGGGACGGCGGTGGTGTTGGCGATGGCGTTGTTGACCGCCAGCTGCAGCGGCAGGAGGACGTCGTCCGCCGCGCCGCGGTGCGCAATGTACTCCTCCTGCGTCGGCGTCTTGGCATCCGATCTGATCGCGTACTGCCAGGTCTTGTTCTTGGACGCCGTGTCTGGTGAGTCGTAGAAGCTGACCGCCGCGGTGCACGCGTCTTGCTGGGAGCAGGTTTTGAAGAGCGCCTCGTCGGTGGGCACGATTTGGACCTGGTCGGGGCGGAGCGGCTTGGTGAAGGTGTCGATGACGCGCTGGACGTCGGCGCCGAGGTCGGCGGGGCGGACGACGACGAGCTTGCTCGGGAGGGTGTCGGCGGAGAGCGGGCGGATGGGGGCCGGGTCGGCGGCGCCGGAGACTTGGTTGACGACGGCGAGTTTGGGGATGCTGAGGAGGAGAGGGAGGAGGACGAGCGGGATGGCGTAGAAGGTGAGGAGGAAGCTGATGGGGTGGCGGACGATGTGGTTGAGCGTGTTCTTGCGAACGAGGCCGCCGAGGAGCCGCAGAGGGTAGGAGGCGCGGGGGGCCATGGTGGGATGATGGCTCAGTGAAGCATATGTCACGAGTAGTTGAGGTGTCGGATGTCGATGTGTGTATACTGGTAGAGAGGACAACAACTACGTTACAGAACCTCGAAACATTGTGCACAACGAGGCCGTGGGCGGCCAACTCTCCTTATATGCCATCGGTACCCGCCGTATGTGGCATGTCATGGCAGGTATGGATGGAGAGACGAGGGCATGCAGGGGGTCGATGTGCCCTCTGCCAAGCGCCGAGGAATTATTGAACAAAAACTCCATGATTCTGCAGAGAGCGACAACGTCGACCTCGACGAATAGGACTCTCGGCAAGGGTTCCGCAGCAGTGCGGCCCCTGCATAGTTGGCCGTTCTATTGCCGATGCCCAGCCCTGCCCCCCCTGTCCTTTTGTAAGGCGATTCCGACGAATGCGAAGAACCTCGCAAGCGGCCCCCCGCCAAGACATGCCAGTAATGACAAGGTGTAACCGGCGCAGTTAGTCAGGAACGTGGCTCGGGTTGGCAAGGACGGATACGGTAGAGGGATCAAGGGGCGATCGGACGTTGGTAGGGCTCGATCGTCGGAAAGTGGTTATATTTAGCTGGAATTAGTACCAGCAGATATTCAAGTCCTTGAGCAGGTCAAAGTCCGCACTGATGGTCCCTGTAGATGGTTGATGGATAGTAGGGATGGAGATGGATGCGTGCTTCTGCCAGGCCACCACTGAACGCCTGCCCCAGCATCACCACAAATTCTACAATAACCTGCAGAAATTCGGAACCATGTGCAAGTCAATCTAGAAGTCAATAAAAAACACACAGATACAGTTGAAGGCGTAAATTTAGCGAGCACTTCGCTGGCAAAAACAACTAGTTAGTTACCAGTAGCCCAAACCTTATTATCATACCATGTATCCGTACACAGCCTCAACAAAGGCTTTCCCAGGGAGTTTCAGCCCTGTCTAGCCAGCCAGCATGCATGTCCCGCTTCACACCTTGACTTGACACCTGGACACATCCTAGGACGCGCGTTCGGTCCCGCTTGCAAGCATTCTCGTCGGATTCGAATGTGGGCTCTGCTCGTATCCCTGCCCTCCTAAAAAGTCCCGTCCCTTTTTAGCCCGCTCGCTTGCGCTGCACGGTCCAGCAAAGTCAATCTGGTTGTCTACTTTTGCAGCTCGTCGAGGATGAATTTGCCCATCAAGGCGCACCAGACTCCCCGGATTTCACATCTCGCAGGCCGGCTTCCTTGCTCAAGATCCTAGGCAGTGGCCAGGGGTAAGGGGTGGACTGGCTGGGTGGACGCTCATGATTGGATGGCTAATAATAAAAGCACCTGAGCGTTACGGAGCCACAAAGTCCAAAGCCTGTGAGAGCTTCACTGGAAGCTGGAGGGAATGGAGTCTAAGCAGCTGCATTCACGTCCGACCGATGACGAGGTAGGACTCTGGAGTTGCCAGTGACTAGACAAGCCAGGCGTACAGATGGTCGATCAAGACTGCTAGGAGTGCTTGATGCATGTCCCTGCTTTTTCCACTGAGAGACTGGTAATCATGAGCTATTCTGGGTGACGTAGTATACGCGCATACACGCATGGATCACATATACCGGCCAGCACCGTTGCTCCCATCATTCATGGAGGCTTTACTATGACGCAAAAAATCCCGACGGCAAAGCCGATAAACAATGGCAAATCTTTTAGCCACCAACCCATTGTCGTCGTCGGGTTTCACCTATGATGTGACACGGAGCCGCGAGTCGCAGTAAAACACAGGCACAAGGGACACAAGGCGTAATCTCGCGCTGCGGCGAGGCACATGGTCGCATCGGAATTTCTTCAAAGGAGAAAAGCTCGCCTTTCATGCTAGTTGCGCTTTTTAAAGATGCGGCTCTTGCTTTGCCCAACATACGCTGCACGAGTCCTTGACTTGTTCTTCTCTTGTATTTTATGACGCGCTGTCCACTTTGCGCAACATACTTCTCTCCCCCTCCGACTCCCCTTATCAGTCATTAATTCACGCGTGCACAGAATTCGGGCAAATTTCCAGACGCAAAAAGTTGAGGTAATATCTAGACGCCTTAGTACGGGACAGGGCGAATTGATAGGCAGCCTCTCCCAAATGCCACCCACAAGTCCAGAGCATTCCAAGTTCCCGACCAAGCAGGACGAGGCAGACCTTCCAGATCCTTCAAATCTTGAAACCCTCACACGTGTCTTGCCCTCCACCACACACAAACGATGAGGCCGCACGAGGCGCTCAGCCGATAAGCACGCATTACACAAAGACGCCGTCTAGACCGCCTCCCCCAGCGCATGGCTTCTCATCTACCCTATCAACTAATCGCATCGTCTTCAGCGCAAGCGGGTCTAGGCTGAATCGCTCAGCAAAAGCGTAGGGCTGCCTTACTTTATTTTCAAGTCTAAAAAGCAGCCCCTCGCATTCTGGCTGAATAGAGAAGGGCTTGTTGTGTATTTGCATGATGAAGTGTATTTATAAAAGGTCACGATTTGCCCCTGGCGGGGGATGGCGGGAGTTTCGACTTACACAGTAGAGGCCAACCAGACGGAAATTGGACATTTAGCATCACATCATGGACCTCTTTGCAAAGGCGGTAAAAAAGGGAGTCGCCAAGGGCTATGCGATAGGGCAACAGCAGCTTCAGCAGCATCTGGCCAAGCAGAGGGAGCCCGGCGCCGAGCCTAGCCATGACAATGCGAATGGCTATACCGCACAGCACGCCGTAGGCGGCACTACTTCATATTCGGTACCGATATTCATTTGTTTCAAGAGGGGAAAATATCTGCTAATCCACGGATATTCTAGTCTTATCCGCAGCAACAGCAGCAGCAGCAGCAGCAATATCCCACATACAATGGACCGCCACCACTACCTCCCCGACAATATCAGCCCCCTCAGCCGCAACCGAATTCTGCCACGCACTCATCCTCACAAAAGGCACCCGTCAGCTATGACATTCCGGCACCAGTTAGCTATGATCCAAGTACATCCCGAACAGAGAGCTCGTACAGCTCAATCATGCCGCCGCCGCCTCCATCATACATACCACCAGCTTCCACTCAACCTACACACTCACAAAACATCTCAAATCCCCCACCTGTCGGCTCGCAGCGTCTAGACGCAAGCACCCCGAACGAATATGATTGGAGACAAGACGAGCGCCTGAAGCCGTTTTTGCAGCCCTTGCGTGATATCACAGCAGGCTTCCGAGCTGTTGCGGTGCCGCCCACCACAGAAGTCACGCATGCGCGGCCGCAGCAGACAGAGGCCCGTCAAGACACGCAAGGCTACCTTGTGAGAACGAGTGACGGCGGCTTTCAACTTGTGCAACCGAATCAGCAACCTGCAGAAACGCCCTCATATGCGGCTCCTCTCACCACGACCAACCAGGAGGCTCAGACACAACAACAGCAACCTTACACACGACCTGATTACACAACCGCCAGCGGACCAGCAATAGAGCCACGGGAGACTCAAGGGATAAGAGATGAAGCGAAAGAGCAGAGAAAACCTGACGTCTCGGCATCGGTTGAGCAACAAATGTCCAACCTCAATCTAAGCGCCGCTCCAAGCGCGCCCGAGACAGCGCCCAAAAGCCACCAGAAAGCGAAGAAGCGCATCGATCTACCCCCTATGGTAGAAGACGGCCCTGGACAGGAAGTAGTTCGCTCCTGTCCCAAAGACCGATTAGTTGACTATCCGCTCTACTGGCATTACCTGGCCGATCTACCAGACGCGCCCATCTGCACGCGGTGCCACGCCGACTACATCCAGTCCTCGCCGCTGGCCGCCAAGTTCACCAGGAAGCTCGCCGAGCCCGACACCGTCTCCTCCTGCCACTTCCGCTACCCGCGCGTGCAGCACGTCCTCTGGCCAGCCGCCCTGAAAGCACACAACCTCGCCGAGCTGACCGCCTTCCTGTCCAGCCGGCTCCTCATCCCGAACTGCAAGGGCCGGGCGGCCACCACCGCGGCCGACGGCGTCAAGTACTACGGGATGAAGGACAGCGACATTGACGGGTTCATCGCCTGCGAGGCCTGCTTCCAGGACCACGTCGCCGGCACCGCCTTCGAGCCGCGCCTGGTGCCGTACCCGCGCGAGCAGGGCAAGGACGACCGGTGGATCTGCGACGTGAGCATCCGGTACGTGCCCCGGGCGCTGGCGTACTATTCGCCGCAAGGCGACTGGCGAGGCTTCGTGGACAATGCCTCCCGCAGGTTCAAGCTGGCCGCGTGCGACGGCCAGGAAAAGGCGCGCGGCGACAGCGGCAACTGGTTCACCGCCAGGCAGAAGATGGAAAACCTGCAGGTCTGCGAGCCGTGCTTCATGGACAGGGTCGAGCTCGGCCCGTTCGCGGATGACTTCGCGCAGATGCCCGGGCCGGTCGACTTTGACGAGTACATCGTGTTCCTGCGGCAGCGCTGGACGTGCTCGCTGGCCGACGGCACGGCGCTGCCGATGGCCTCGGCGCTCGACGCCGCCGAGGAGAGGGACGACTTTGCCGAGTTCGCCCGCGCGGCGACGGCCATTGCGAAGCTCGTCCCGTGCACCAAGCACGGCGTCATCCGCGGAAACTGGTGGACCGTCACCGGCGGCGGCGCCGGGAGCGAGGCGTTTGACCTCTGCGAGGCCTGCTACGAGGGCGTCATGAAGCCACGCGGGCTCGACGCGTTCCTGCGGCCGAAGGAGGCGCCCGGGCCGGAGGACACCATCATCTGCAACTTTTGCCCGTCGACACCCCGGTACGACGAGTATGCGAATAAGTTCGCGGAGACGCTGGACCGCGGCGTGTTTAAAAGCCTGGCCGAGCACGTCCGCACGTTCGCGGCGGTGCGGCACTGCCCGCGGCGCGACTCGCTGGCCAACGCCCGGTGGTGGGGGTACGGCGGCGAGGCCTTGTCCTGCGAGGAGTGCTACCTGCTCTTCGTGCGGCACACCTCTCTGGGCACTCACCTTCCCTTGCAAGGCGAGCGCGACGAGCGCGCGCAGATCTGCTCCATGTACTCCCCGCGGATGCGTGGCCTGTGGCAAGCCCTCTGCGAGGCGGGCCTCCCAGGCAGCGCCGAGTCGGAGGCGGAGGTGGCCAAGTTTCGGGAGTTCGCGGCGCGGCGGCTGCAGGTGTGGCTGGCGACGGTGCCGCGGATGCAGTTCATGCGGGAGATGAAGGACATGAAGATGATGCAGGCGATGCAGCAGGGGCAGCTGAGCCTGATGTACCAGGGGATGAACAGCACGGCGGTGCTGTCGGGGACGGACGACGGCAACTGGCACGGGAATAGCAGCATAGGGTGGTATGAGACGGAGCACGGGGCGACGGGAGCGCAGATGTTTAACAACATGCAGACGGGCATGGCGGACGCGACGAGGGGGGACGAGTGGATGCAGATATTCCAGCTGGAGCTGCAGTGGCAGGAGGTGGAGTGAGGATCTGGGCATGGTGTGCGTGCATTGCTGCTCTATAGCTAGATCTACGGTGGTGAGAGGTGAAGCGAGGTGAGGCTATCTAGACGGTGACGTAGAGGCGAAGTGAGATGAGAGTATGTATTCGTACTTTATATACATTCTAGCTAGAGATGCTGTTGCAGGAGGTCAAGTGAGACCATTGAGGGCATAGGGATCCATTCTATGGCATGTTAGAGTTCATTCCCAACCCCTCGTCGTCCTTAGATTCGCTTCCCGTATAGCGACGGCGTCAGTCGACAGTCGCCCTGCGACGTCACGTTCCACCACGCCGAAAAGGGATCATCACACGGGTCCAGCGTGCGCTTGTGCTCGATCGCGCCCTGGATCAGCTGGGTAGTCTCCGGGCCGTAAAACGTCTCCATGAACTCAAAGATCATGTCAATCCCGCTCGTCACCCCCGAGGCCGTCCACACGTTCCCGTCCACCACCCACCGCGCCGGCGACGTCCACCGCACGCCCTTCCCGTGCTTGGTCGTGTTCTCCCACGCCCACTTGTTCGTCGTCGCGCGCCTGCCGTCCAGCACGCCGGCCTGCGCCACCACGCCGGCCCCCGTGCACACGCTGATCAGGTGCTTCACCTTGGGGTACGTGTCGCGCACAAAGGCGATGGCGTCGGTGATGTTGCCGACGCGCTCGCCGCCGCCGCCGGGCACGAGCAGCACGTCCATGTCCGGGGGCGGCGAGGAGAAGGTGTGCGTGGGCACGACGCCGAGGGAGAAGCGAGAGGTGGGCGGGTAGGTGGCGAGCTCGCCGGGGGCGGGACGCATGAAGGCGGGGGAGAGGCGCGGCGCGATGAGGGAGAGGTTGAGCGGGCGCTGTGAGGAGAGCAGGTACAGAGGCTCGATGACGCCGGCGACGTCGAGAAGGTCGAAGGAGTCGTAGAGGACGACGCCGATATGGCGAGGCGGGGAGGAGGTGGACAGGTTGTCGGCTGTTGAGGCGTGTTAGTGGTCGCGGTCAGGGATGAGAGGGCGACGAATGATGACGAACCTCGCGGGCTTGGAGCAGCCAAGGCCGCAGCAGCCACGGCAAACAGTGAGCTCAGTAGAAGACGCATTTTGTACAAGATGCAAGGTTGTTATGTGGGACACCGTTGGTCCGGACTTGGTTGCGACATCATCGGCCTATTTATACATGACCCGGGGTGAGGACATCAGTGCGCAACTCCTGCTCCCAACAAAGCACAGCCGTACAAATCAAAGCGTCACAAGTCACAGCGGTGTAAATGAAACAAAGACGCCAAAAAAAAAACAGACGACGACCAACGCTCCGTGGACATTGACGGGATGCTCAAGTGTTGCCGGATGTAGAATATGCCAACTGGCTGGGAGCCGTCCGTCGTGCGACACTAGCGGGCCTTGGGCGCAGCCAACAAGGAAACGAGAGATGCACGGCCCCCAGCCTTGTTGTCCCGTTTCATCCCACGGGCAGCACAGACGAATAAAATCAAACGAAACAGGATTGCTCATCAAAAGGGCTTTGGTCATTCAGCCAGATAAAACGCGGACATGTCTCCGTTGTCGAGATTGGTGGGTGGCTGACAGCCAGGCGGTCAGGTGCGCAGACGGGGAACAAAAGGGGAAAAAAAAAAAAAAAAAAGCCACCGGATTTACGCAGGCCGTAGGCAATACGGAACACTTGTATCCGTACAAGACTTGGCACAGAAGAACGTTGGTGATCTGTGTGCCCATCGACAAAGGAGGGAGGGCCTGAGCGGGCGTCGTGCGGGTGGCCCTGATGACGCCATCAAGAAAGGCTGCCTGTGTCCCCGTTCACCACGATCCGCGCCTTCTTGTGGCTGTTGCATGTTCGGACTGGCAAGGTTGAGCAACGCGATGCCAGGTTTCGAGGTTGCGCGACGGCTCGGCCTGGACGGGGAGTGTTGCGGATCTAGACGTCTGCCTACCTGCGGATAGTTGCTGCGATTAGCATTCACCGCGACTTGAACAGCGGTTTTGAGCACCAGCAAGTCCGAAACCCGTGCTGGGCATGGCATGGAATGCTGCGGCTCTCGCCCACACCTGATTTTTATAACCATGTTTTATCAATCACACATCACATATGTACATACATATCCTTCACCACCAATCTCATGTCCATCACATTGCGGTCGGCGACCTGCGCAACCTGCCCCTGAACGAGCCTGTGCGCGAGTTGGCGAAGACAGGAGGTGGCTGTTGGTCGTGAATATATTAATGTTATTATTTCTTGCACTCAACGTGACCTGAGAAACTCCTTGATCGTCATCTCGTCTTTTCATGTCCCTGCGTTTGGAGGCGGTGTGGTCCTCCACACCGCTGGGTGACGTGCAGATCCCAACAGTCCGAGGAAAGGGAGTCGTTTCTGTCAGGTCTATTTAAATAACCACTTTGTGCTAGAACGGCCACGGTCATAAGAACGCCATGGCCGATCATTCAAAGGAACACAAAGTTTATGTTTAAAAGTCATGAACAAGGCATCACCGCCGAGGTGAGCTGGCAATAGACCCGATATTGAGGTCATTTCGTGCTTCGCAAATCTCACCAAAAAAATCCAAAAAAATCCGAAAAAGAATCCATCTCTAAATATCTAGTCCTTCTGGCTCTCTTCTTTGCACTCCATCATCATCGTCAACTCATTCTATATCCCAACGTATTGCTAGCCAGCATAGACAAATTGCGGAGCCCCGTGGCAGCCCAGCGTAACACCCTATTGGCTGGATACTGCCCAAACCGGAAAGCGGGGTCCGATTTGTCTGAGCAGGCGAAGCTTCTCAACACGATGCGTTTGTTCTTTTCTCCCATCTCATAACACAAGCAAATAAATCATGTACAACCTAGTTCCTCCCTAACAACGGCAAGGCTCGCCACGTAAAACAATCCTTCATAACATTAGCCGACAAGCACACACAAAACACCACCCGCACACATGCAAACACAAAGGCCCCGTCCCGGCCGGCCGCGGATGGAAGAGCCGCCTGCCGACATTAAGGAACAAGATGAAGAAACGGTGAGATAGATTCCTCATCGTCCGTCCTTCAAAAATTATCCCTACTTACACACCCACCTACCAGTCCCGTCGGACGCGCATGCGCCTCGCCCAGCGCCGCTACCGCTCCAAGAAGCACGACGCCCTCGCAGCCGCCGAGCAAAAGGCCGCCGCGCTCGAGACCGCCCTGCGCGGCACCCTGTCCGCCTTTCGAGGCCTGCAGCGCTCTCTTCTATCCAACAACGTGCCACCCGCCGTCGCCGTCGCCGTGTCCAGGGCGTCGCTCGACATCTCCAGCCTGCTGCACAGCAGCGGCGTGCAGGTCCAGGACACGCTCGGGTGCAACCTGCTCGACTGCTCCAAGACGACCTGCGCGCGCAAGGTCCTCGCGGAGCAACTGACCCGGTCCGCCGTGCCCGCTCCCGGGATGGGAGGAAGCTTCATCGAGCAGGGGCAACCGGCAGACGCGTTGCTGCTCGGTGCCGACGACGTCGACCTCGGGCGCTTCTTCCCGCAGCTGCACCGCAAGGTCGAGGGCGCTGCCGAGACGGTCCTCCGCCTCGCGCCGCCCCATCTGCAGCGCCTCAAGTACGGCCTCACCCGCACCTGGCTCGATGCCGCGGACGTGCCGGAGCTCGCCGGCGAGTGGCTCGAGGCCGCCGACGTCGAGGAGTACCTGGTCCAGCGCGGCATCCACGTGCGCGACGTCGGCGCCCCGCAGGGCCTCGCCACGCTACACCTCGGCAGCGACGACGCCGAAGACACCTCGGAGGGCCCGCTGACGCCGGAGTGGGAGCCGGAGCTGCCGGACTGGACCATCTTCGGGAAGAAGCTCGACGACAGGCAGGACATCCCCGGCGGCGTGCGCGTGGTGTCGACGGCGTCACCGCCGGCGGGCAGCTGGGACGCGATGGGGCAGCAGCAGCAGCAGCAGTCGCCGACGCCGCCGACGCAGGGCAAGATCACGATTGACGTGGATCGGCTGGTTGCCGGCCTGTCGAGTCGGGGCATCTGCCTGGGGCCGGCGCCGGGGATACGAAGACACCACGTCGACGAGGCGATACAGGAGGCTGTGCAGATTTGTTAGCAAGTCGGCTCAGAAAAAAGGAAAAGAAAGGTAAATGGTTGTGTGAAGAATTCTATGGTGTGATGGAGTTGTTTTGGTCACAAGGACTCGGCATTCAACGGCACGCTGCAAACGCTCGGCACCGGACCTCCGCTTCAGACGAGTTGGCACTCGGCAACGTGCACCCAACTACTTCTCTCGCATATAAGCACAGGGAATTTATCGAGTATACCCGCATGTTTCATCGAGGAGAAGCTTTCAAGGCGTCGCATTCTTCGGCTCAGTTTCTTCTCACCTACTGTGGGCCTGTGCAGTGAATGCTCTCCAAGGTTAGCATAGCATCCAGCACCCAGCACACACCATCCACTTCCTGATTTACTATGTTCTCAAGAGATTCCTCTTTTTCCTTTTTTCTTCCCTAATTACACCTACTCAAAACTCTCGGGATTAATATCTCCAAGGTGGTTGTTGTTGTTGCTTTTTCTTCGTCGACGTATGGTCTGCAATTGCGCTTGCTTCATGTTGTTGGAAATCCCCCTGTGCTCTAGCACCTCGAATTCGCTCTCCTCCCCCTTTTCTTCTTTGCGTTCATTGCCCTGCGATTCCTCTTCAAAATTTGAGCATGGACTTCTCCTGGCTTGAGTTCGATAACGACGACGACGTCTTCGTCCGCTCCCGACACCGGCACCGACGCCGACGATCAGCCAGCGTCGCTTCTACATCAACGCTGCTACCAGACCTAGCTGACGACGATGACTTCTGCGAGATCGTGGAAGAGGATGCAGAGCCTAACGTGCTCTTCGCCGGCGAGGTCATCGACCTGACCAAGGACGATTCAGAGAGGCTCGCGCAGCACCATCGGCCCGATGAGACGGAGATGGATTCCGTGACGGCGCCTTGTGGAACGACGATTAAGCGGGAAAACTGCATCCAGGTCCGCGACACATTTCTCGGCGAGCTCAAAATCAACTTTTTGCAAGTCAAGGCAATCATCCGCGACCGAAACAAGAGAATCTACATTCGAGGCATACCATACACCAAGCTCCGCCACTTGAACGAAAAAATCAGAAGCAGAGTGAACGAGATTTGTGTAGTTCTCCATGTGCTCAAGCACCCGGGTCAGGAGCCCGAACCTCCCGTTCTAGTTGACGTGGAGCCCGACTGCGTTGTTCGATGGCGCAAGCTAATCGTCACCAATGCCCAGTATCCCGCGCACGCCGTCGACGCGCGCCGATACGCTCGCCCCTCACTTTCCCTCGAGAAGCAAACAAAAGCAGCCGAAAGATGCGGGCCCGTCGTGTGCCGATGGAGCATCACCATACAATACTCAATCAATGCTAGGGACAGGAACAAGGCCGAGGAGGAGCTCATCGAGCACCTGTGCAGCAGCGATATCCTGCACGCCGAATACCGTGTGCCTGACGAGCACGTTTCTGAAGCGTGGCGCGGCCGCCGGAAGCGCGGAGGTGCGTAGAACGCAGACCCCGATGCTCCGCGGTCGCTCGACACGCCCATCGTCCGCCGCCCCGACCAAGCCTACACGCTCTTCGACTCCTTCTCCGGCGCGGGCGGCGTGTCCCGTGGCGCTCAGGACGCCGGCTTCAAGATTCGCTACGCCATCGACAAGGAGCCAGAGGTGTGGGAGACGTACAGCCAGAATTTCCCATTCGCGCGACTATTCAAATGCGACACTAAAAAGTACGTCGAAAAGAAGCCGCACCAGCCCGTTGACGTTCTTCATTTGTCGCCGCCTTGCCAGGTGTGGTCACCCGCCCATACACATGCCGGACCGGACGACGCTGCGAATACCGAGACGCTATACACTTGCCGTGCATTAATTACGAAGACACGGCCGCGCCTTGTCACTCTCGAGCAGACCTTTGGCATCACGCATGCCAAGCATGTTCAGCACTTTTGGTCTCTCATTCGTGACTTTACGGACCTGGGCTACTCAGTGCGATGGAGCATAATTCGACTATGCATCTGGGGCTCGCCGCAGGATCGGAAGCGGCTGATACTGATTGCGGCAGCGCCGGGAGAGCGTCTGCCGCCATTCCCGACGCCCACGCACTCGGTGCATGGCGGCAACGGCACGCGACGATTCAACACGGTAGCGAGCGCTCTCGCCCGGGTGCGTCCCGGCGACGACCTGCACGACCTTGGCCGCGTGCAGTCCTTCCACCCGTGCCGGCCTGCCTGGGACGCCAACACGCTCGGCCGTACTGTGACGACCGGCGGAGCGAACGCGTACCACCCGAGCGGGCAGCGCGACTTTACTCTGCGCGAGCTGGCGGCCCTACAGGGCTTTCCAAGGCAACACCGGTTTGTGGGTACGATGACACGCATTCGGCGTCAAATTGGCAACGCTTTCCCGCCGAACACCGTGCGCGTGCTGTACAGTCATCTACAGGAGTGGCTACTGGCGGAAGATAATATTGGTAGAGGTCGGCCACAATCCGTGGAGGAGGAGGAAGATGTCATAATGATTGATGACGACTCCGATCTTTCTGGTGCGGAGAGTTTGGTTTTCAGCGATGCAAGACCTTCGCCAGCTATGGAGGACGTGATTATGGAGGATGTGGACGATGAGGTAATTTTTGTCGGAGCGAGCGCAGGACGACATGATGATTGCTTTGTGGATTTGACTTAGCTAAAGCTTGCCTATACAAATGTACATGATCAAACCACTGTACTAATGCTACTGCCTCAGCTACTGGAGCTCCTCTTTCTTCCTAATCAAAGTGCAATAATTGGCAGGCCCCTTGTGCCCAGGTGGAAGGTTCGATCAAGTTCGCTGCGTCATGAGATGTGCTGCAGGAGTTTACATATGCAAGGACAACGTGTTGACTAAAAATCCCACCTGACGACGCTTCAAACAGGCGATAGCTGCTTAATTCCCTCAATCTATCTGTCACGATAGTAAAAATATCCAATAGACGATGCGGATTAGCAGCGAGTCGCCTTGTCTTACGCAGTGTAGGGTGGCGTTTGCACTGGCCCATCTAATCTAATCAATCAGTCAACTTGGGCAGGCTCCACCCAGAAGTCAATCACCTGCCCTCAAGTTCTGGGGTCACATTAAAGCCGAACCGACCCTCCCCGTAACCGCCGACATCTTTTCCCCCTCTCTTTGCAGAAATTGTCACGCCACAACTTGGCATTTATTGTTTTGCGGCTTTTTTTTTTCTCCTTATACAATAGTATTTAAAGCCGGCGAGCTGCACCCTTGATCCTGTCATCTGAGACATACATCACACTGACTGCCAGCCTCGGTCGTTTCACATTAACCGCGGACTAAGCGTTTGCCCTTCCCCTTCATCCCCCATCAACCAACAACCATGAAGCTCTCCTCAACCCTCGCCATCTTTGGCACCGCGGCTGCTGCCCTGGCAGCGGACCAGCAGGCCATGGACAACGCCGCCCCTGCCGGGCACCGCATCCCGACCAGCCAGGAGTCGGCCGTCATGGGCCGTCGCATTCTGGCCCTGGGCAAAATCGCCGACATGGTCACCGTCTTCCCCACCAAGTCCAAGTCGGCCGCCTCCCGCCGCGCCGCCTCGGCCAACAACGGCGTGGAGGGTCAGCCCGTCGGCATGGCGGACTACGTCGCCGACTGCGAGTCCAAGGGGGAGCCGACCATCCTGGAAATCAAGATCGGCACCACCTTCCGCAACGTCGCCGCCGGCTCCAACCTGACCATCTCGATGCGCTGGGAGCCCCCGTACCCGCCCGCCAAGCGCATCGGCGTCGTCAAGCGCTCCATGTCCACCTTCCTCTCGTGGTTCGGCCGCAGGGGCGAGCAGCCCACCCCCAACCCGGTGGACGCCAGCATCCCCGACACGACACCCTACTCGGCCGACAACCTGCCGCGCTTCTCCCTCTTTGGCTACCTGGAGCCGCTCGAGGGCGACGCCGCCACGATGGAGCACATCAAGGACTGCTACGTCAAGAAGCACCCGGACGCCAAGCTGTGGCTGCCCGGCAACAACATTCACTCGAGCGAGTGGGCCCGCATGGTCGTCACCAAGGTGTACTGGGTTGGCGGCTTCGGCGACCGCGCCTACATTGGTTGGATCCCGGTCGAGGAGTGGAATGCCGTCACTGAGGCCGAGTGGAGGGCCATCAAGCTGCCCGGCGAGACCAAGGACTGGTCCGAGTGGAACGCGTATGATAACCAGGAACTGTAAGGTTGATGTACATGAAGATGTGAACCGGGTGTAGGGTAGTTAGAAACGAGCATCCTAGATAGCAACGAGATTGATCCTAGATGCAGTCACAATACATATGGTATACTCCGTACACGGTATTGCACTAAGATAGTGTCCGGCGAGTTTAGTAGTTAACGGCGAGTCGACGCCAGGCTGCACCAACGATAGACTATAGAAGATCGTTCCTATGTATAAGAAAAAAAAAAAAAAAAAAAAAAAAAAAAGAGAAGCAGAAACCTTCGAAGCTGAACTACTGATTCCGTACTGAGATCACTCGCGGTGGATCACGTGATGCAATTCAGCAGGGACGATATTTGAACAGCAGTTTCGCACTTTCTAGATTATTAGGCTTTAGAAAATCCAGTGACTTCTTAAAGGCAATTTGCCTTTTTTGAGAATTATTTTTAGATCCAAATTATCCAAAAATCGCAGGTTGTGGTGCACTTTCGCCTTCGCCCCTGGCGCCAGTTGCGGCCTGAGCTTCACCCCAGTTCCGCCAGCTGCCAGGTGCAAGCCTCACCTCTCCATATCACAAGTCACACAGCCACCTGAACACGCACAACACCACACAAGCGCTTCCCTTCCAACGACGCAGACAATCGTCCAATTACGACGCATCGCCATCGATCGAACCTGCAGACGACCCATTGAGCGACGAATCGCCGCAGTGCCATCGCAGCAAACACCGCCAGGCACCCAGCAGCCATGCTCGTGTCCCTGACCGTCGGCAAGGTCGACGCCGGCGTCACGGTGCTCCTGACCCCTGATAAGCGCCTTGTAAGCATCAATCTACATTACGCCCTGCATGGAAAGCTTGAACCATGCCACAATCCTCACCACTCCCCCTTCCACGCAACAGATCATCGCTAACGAAGCTACCCCTCAGATCGAGTTCCCCTCCATCCTTCTCCCGCCCAACATCTCCTCCGGCAGCATTGTCGACATCAACGTCTCGCAGAACACGACCAAGGAGTCCGCCGAGGAGGCCAAGTTCCGCGCGCTGCAGGAGCGCATCTACGCCTCCTTCGGCGCGGCCGAGCCCTCGACGCCCGTGCTGCGCTGCCGCAACGCGACGCAGACCTCGGTGGTGCTCGAGTGGGACCCCGTGGCGCTCGCGACCGCCGACCTGGTCTCGCTGACGCTGTACCGCAACGGGCAGAAGGCGGGCCAGATCCCGCGGCCGCTGGCGATGCACAGCACCAAGATCAGCGGGCTGGCGGTCGACACGGAGTACGCGTTCCACCTGGTGCTGCGGACGAGCGCGGGCACGCGCACCAGCGAGCGCGTCGCGGTGCGCACCCACAAGATGACGGACCTGAGCGGCGTGACCGTCACGCCGGGTTTGTTGCCGGCGGCGCAGCGCGAGGCGCTGGCGCGCGCGGTGACGAGGATCGGGGCAAGGATCGTGGCGGATGGCAGCGTGCGCATCGACACGACGCACTTTGTGACGACGGAGGGCCGCGGCACCGCGTGGGAGAAGGCGGTGGAGAACAACATACCCGTGGTCCGGCCGGAGTGGGTGGACGCGTGCGAGAAGGCGGGCCGCATCCTGGGCGTGACAAAGTTCTACCTGGACGCCATGCGGCCGGGCCCGCCGAGCGACCCGACGCCCACATCCACGCCGCCACCGGTGCAGAAGGACCAGCCGCCGCCGCCGCCCCCGGAGGCGGACGACGAGAGCGTGGTGGAGGGCCATGAGGACGCGGCGGCGAACGGCAAGACGGAGGAGCAGCAGCAGCCGAGTGGCGCCGAGGACGAGCCGGCGGAACCCAAGGCCCGTCGGCCGGACCACGACGAGGAGCAGAAGATGCGCCTCGAGGACAAGGACGGCCAGAAGCTGGCGCTGCGCCCCGCCGAGGCCAGCAAGGTCTCCCTGGCAGAGGGCGAGTATGACGCGGACGCCCGGAAGGAGAGCAGCGAAGACAAGGAGGAGCAGGGGGACGAGAAGGAGGTCAAGCAGCCAGGCTCGACACAGGATGGGGACTCCTTCCAGGAGGTGCAGCTGTAATTCGGTGGAGATGAAGCAAATTTTTTTTTCTCTTAAAGTTGGGGTTTTCGAAAAGAGAAAAGAAAGGCCAAAAAGGAGGAAGGCCGAGAAAGAGGACCTCATAGAGCATTAGCTTCAAGTATTCCTTATCAATGACCAACTACCTAATACACAACTATTCTAAAAGTCTGCGTGGCATATAAAAGGTTCACAGTTCCGCACCAGTGGACGATACTTGCACATGGCTTCATATGCAGTGGATGTAATTAGGAATTTTAGTTTTTGTATTAAGTTCCCTTCTAATTAGTCTCATATCTTGGTCTTGCGTCTCTCCACAAGAGGGGGCAGTAAATACAGATGTGCAAAAGTGAAAGTAAAGTATCAAATGGAGGTATATGTGTCGCTAATAAACAAAAAAAAAAACAAAAAAGACTGACGGCACTGTTATCTTCACACACTCTACACAAAAACGTACACTCATACCCATACACCACGATGGCTCGCCGGTCGCGGACGAAGCGGCAGCGGCACGTCCCCCCTGGCCCGCGGCGCCGTCGTTGTCTGACTCGGGGCGGTCTCCGGAGGGGCGCCACCCGCAGCAAGCTCGCGCATCAGCGGCTCGATGGCGCTCATGCCGCTCACGTCCGGGTGCTGGTGCTGCGCGCGCAGGTCGCGCTCCTCGCGGCGCATCAGCTCCTCGAGCATGCGCTCGCGGGAGAGGCTGGCGCGGCGGATGAGCCGTCGGCGCTGGGAGGCGCGCGCGAGGCGGTCGATGCTGCCTGCGTTGTTGCTCGCGGCGGCGGTCTCGTCATCCGAGGCCCAGTCGCGCATGCCCTCGTCGTCGAGAGCAGCGGCGGTGATCGGGACGGTGCTGCTGCCGCGAACGTCCTCGAGCATGGGCATGAGCGCGCGCAGCCAGAGGTCGCCGTTGCGCTCGAGGCGCCGCACGCGGCTCTCCATGTCGCGCAGGCGCTGCTCGCGGTACGCCTCGTAGAGGTGCAGTATCTCGCGCTCGGGGTCGGTGACGGCCACGCCGCCGAGCGGCCGGGCCTGCTGCGATGTCTTGGCGCCGGCGCCGGCGTCCCGCTGCTTGCGCTCCGTCTCGCGGGCGGATTGCCACTCGCGGCGGCGGGTCAGCGCCGTGCGAGTGTCAAACCCGTGCTTCTGCGCGGGAGAGGTCTCAGTTGACGTGGGCGGCGTGGGGAGCGTGATGGCAGAGGAGGCCGGCACCTCGATGACGGACTCTGCATCGTCAGTTGTGGCCCTGGTTGCGGGCTCCTTGTTCGCCGCCTCGTCGCCCGGGTGCATGTCGACTACTACCATGATTGTCGACAGTTTTGGTCCGGGTTGGGCGCTGACGGTAGGGACAGGCTGGTCTGTGACTGGTGCGACGGACTCCTCGGCCCCTTCCGGGCCTGTCGGGGATGACACTTTGCCTGCTTCCGAGTTGCGCGCCGCCGCGATATCACGGAGCTTCTTCTCGCGCACCCTCTCACGACGGCTTTTGATGGATCGGACGCTCGCAGGCGGCGAAGGCGCGCGATCGATGACTGGGCTCTCCTTGACCTGTACGACTTTTGGTTGCCCGGTCACCGTCTCATTGTCGGCCTGCCACTCACATCGCAAGCTGGAGTTCGACCTTCGCGAAGCTAGTGACGTTGTCAATGATACCGGCGGGTGTCCCGTGCGTCGCTCGGTATTGCGGCGCATCGCACCATCGCGAGGCATGGGTGAGGGGTTTCTGGGATAGGGCTCTTCCTCCGCAATCACTTCGTCGATGGAAGATGTGTGATGATGCTTCATGCGCGGAGAGGCGGCCATGCTCGAACCGCGTGTGGGATAAGCGGCACGAACAAACTCGGCATTTTGATGTGAAGAACTGTTGGAACGAACAAGTTCACTGGAGTTGTGGGAACCTGTGCGTTCATGGGCGTAAGAGGATGCATCTGGTTCGGTCTGAGCCAAAGGCCAGTGTTCAGAATCGGCAGGAGACGAAGGCGGAGGGGACGGAGGCATCATGCGACGGTTTCGGAGCAGCTGCGGGGGATAATCTCTGTCGAAGCGGCGAGGCGAGGCCGGGCTGGGCGGCAAACTGCTGTAATGTTGGCCCGTGGAAAGTGGCCTGAGGACTGTAACGACGCCGTTTTTATTCTTGAAGGTGCGAACCGACTCGGGCACGGGTGGGACTGGCGGTTCAACATGAGCATTGAGGATAGGGTACTGGGACTTGGTGTCGTCGCTAAAGTGAGAGGCGTTGATAGGAATGGATATGGCGATGTGGCGATGGCCGCCAGTCGTGAGGCCAGCAACCGCAGAATCGGGCAGTCGAAAAGGAGCTGGCGCTCTGCTCATGGACTTGCTACGCTTCTTGCCCATGACCTTGATCTTGCCCCATCTGCCGCGCTCTTCCTCCTCGGCGCTGTAGGGCTGCGACATGAAATTGTCGGGCGGCGGCTCGTGAGTGCGCAGGAACTCAATCAGAGCGGCGACATCATTGCGACTGCGAGGGCGGCGGATATTTTCGCCATGGTTAGTGGAGTCGTGTAAGTCACCCCCGAGATAGCTTGTGCGCGTGCCTGCAACATTCATGTCCGATACGGGCCGTGAAGCATATTGCAGGTCGGATGGGATATCGAGATCAGTAAAGCTCGGCGTGGGGATCCGAAAAGGATGCGAAGCTAACGGTGAGGGATGCATCTTGTCGCTGTCCCATGATTCTGTCGAGGACGACGTGGACTCGATAATGATGGAGAGGGGTGAAGGTGCGCTAGCCATGTTCGCGACTCGGAATCAGATTATGGAATTACCGCAGCGGTGTAGCGATAGTCCAATTGCTTGTGATCTCGTGGGTTGTGGCACGGACGTTGAGGATGCACTGGACCGACTGGGCGCAAACTCTTTATGGATTTCTTCAAAGGCAGTGCGGTGAGGGGCGCAGCTAAATTAATGAGGTCCCAAGCAAAAGAAAAACTCGATAAGCATTCCCAGAGACTTGTCGGCCGTCCCAAAGTGCTAATTCAATAGCCAAGTTGACTGCCTGATGGCTGGCTGTGGTGCGATGTGAATCGTGTTTCAAATAACGTAGATTGGACCCTGCAGGGTGAAGGCTGGAAACAATGTAGACGAGACACGATAAACAAGGCGAAAAATCTCCGTATCGTCGATCAGCGGCGAAGCTCCGACGAAAGACCAACAGCGAAGGCAACCTCTGAGAAGCAAAGCCAAAGGCAGAGGCTACCAAAGATATACTAAAAAAACAGAGAGATGGAGGAAGAGAAGGGACGGTAAAATCAAACCTCTGCTAAATCAGCACCGGCTGGGGCCATGACCAATTTGCGCATTTTTCCAAGGCAACACAACATCGACAGCGGGAGCCCGAAAAGAGGAAGCAGGGGGGCGCGTGCAAGGGCTGGGAGGCAAGGATCGGCGCCAATTGGTAGGTAGGGGGCGTCTTTTCTAGAGGTGGAGGACGGACCACAGAGCCGGGATCTCGACAACAAGCACTCTCACCTTGCATCCAGCATGCATGTATGTCTGTGTACCAAGTAACGTAGACGCTGCACCAGAGCCTAGCCTAACGAGAGAGGGCTGGGCACAAAGCGGCCCCTAATAATGAAGCTGCATCCTGGTATACCTCCAATAACTCAGGAGAGGGGCCGCGGGGTCATCGGCCAGGCTGACGGATGCTGTTCGCCTGCTTGAATTTCCGACTTTGCGGCTACCGCTAATGAGCGAGCCCTTGGCCCCCTTCCCGTCGGTCTTGTTTTGTGGTTCGTGGGTAATCTTGAAGCCTGCCCCAGCAGTGAAAGCTGGAGTAGCGTGTTATTAGGGGAACACGAATGAGGGCGTGAAACGCCGACCGGCCACTAACGAGAAATTGCATTTTTCTTCTCTCCATCCGAATGTGGCAGCTGCAGAGGAGCGGAAGAGAACTTGGATTGGAAGCTTCATATGGGGCCGGAGACGAGTCTGTAGTTAGTTCGGACGCTAACAGGCCGTTGGTGCGGGCGCGCTGTGGCGGCATCGTAATCCGGGTCGCTGATTTCGTACCACCTGTTTCTGTTTGCTGTGGACTTTGAAAGGGGCCGTGTTAGCAAGAGAGGGCAAAAAGGTGTGAGCGGGAGGGAAATATGAATGGATAGCGCCTTTCCTACCATGCCATTATAACCCGTCCGATATTAGACACGATCTCCCGGGTTCCGAAGTTTGGGCAGCAAGCACGGATAGCTGCGTGCAGCGTGATAGTATCAGCACTGACAGTGAGCAGCATCTCTTTTGTTGGTCGGCTCAGGTCTCAGCGCAAACAATGCGGGAGCGTGGATACTATTAGTGAGCACTACCACTCAACCACTCCAGAGGTGCCAGGATCACAAGTCGAGGCTGGTTGACGTAGACCATACTGGTACGTCAACTCCGGGGCTGGGCCATGGGCCATGTCTCGGACGGGTTGTCGGAGTGTCTTGCTGCTTCGCCGGCACGCAGCTTCCTGCTTCCCGCATATATTACTTGCGTTATCTGCCTCTTCACATTGCTGCTTGGTGGCTGCGCCCAGACGTTGTTGCATTGTGACAAATGCGCCATCATTTATGCGATTGATGGCGGGTGATGGCGGGCGGTCTCAACATGGCGTGTTTTTTGTTCTTTTAGTCGCGCGAAATGAGGGGCGAATGTGATGAGTCTGTGCTGGTAAAGGCGATGATTTCCTTTGAGGCATGGTAAAGGCAAAAAGAGGGTGCTGATTGTTGGCGTTTGGCATCCTATTACCTCTGGCAGGTGGCAGCCGGCAGCGAACCCAAGTTGCTGAGCAAACGGCGCACAGTAAATACAACGCTGGTATCCATATCTATTTTGCACTGTGCTATTACCATTTGGCTCTGCTTCATTTCCTCTTTTTGCCTTGTAACTACTGATAGTGGTACGAACGGCTCATGGTTGCACAGCGCTACCTGCGACTGCGCCATCTTGCCAACACCCGTTGATAATAAGAGTCCTCGAGAGAAAAAAAACACCAGGTTGGTATTGGTGAGGGTCACTGCACAAGGACTCTTCTTCGGGCCCGCTTCCGCCCCAATCTCCTCCCTTGCATGCGCCAAATTAACAACTCCAACTTCAGTCCCGGCCATTTCTTTTATTTCACGAAGTTTCCCAACCCACCAGCACACAGTCGACGTGTTTGCGAAGATCAGCGATACTATAAGATACTTCGTTTTCCCCAACTCGAGGCTGCATAAACAGCTGAAAAGAAGTGGAGAAATTTTAAGAACCAAAGCTAAAAAGCCCTTCCACCAAACTTATGTACACCAAGCAACAAGTCAGGGGTTCCCTGGTAGCTAACTTTTAGCCTGCTCGTTGTTGACAAACTTTTCACCAATAAGCAATACATGTGCTAAATCAGGGCTACATGCACCAAAGCCAATTGTCGTAGCGCAGGAGCGATTTCTCGTCTTCTCTTCTCTCATTGTCATCATTTCCACTCCGCCAGCCACCTTGGCTACGCGGCATTGTGATTTGACATTTCTTCAGCGTAGTGCAAATGTCCGCAAAAATGGGAGCAAATCAGCATCGCGAAGCCTCCGCTGCAGAGACGCCACCACTTGTCGATCTCGGGACTGGCTGGGAAGATAGCTAGCAGTTAGTATGGCCGGTGCTCAGGGGGCGGGTTAGCCCTGGCTGTGTGTTTACGAACAACTCGGGGGCAGAGGATCGACGTCGACAGTGACGTTGGAGGTTAGGACAGAAATGCCCCTGAACAGCGTTGCATTCGTCACACCGGAGAACCCTTGGCTTGTGGCTGTTCACTGTTCAGTACCAAGTTGGGACGCGCCCCCGACCCAGCAGAGTGGTAACAGGACCTGAACCATCCACGGTCGGCTGTGAACATGATTGATGTCTAGGACGTATCTAGCAATTGCCGAAAGAAAAGGATCTTTGTTTGCTATGGTATAAATAAATGCCGTTTTCGTACTACTGCCCTGCAGCAAAATTGGACCTGGTGCCGCTCCAGCCTGCTGTATAAATAGTATAGAATGAAGAGAAGATTAAAACAGAAAGAGAAGAAAGTGTACACATGAAATGAAATGATGAAATGATGAGCAGGGAATGATAGTAGTGAGAACCTTGAAACACAGAAAACAGGTTGACGCCGTTGGCTTTGTGGGATATAAAAGCGAAAAGGCAAAGACAAGAAAAACCGTATGAAAAAAACAAAAAGGGAAGGAAGAATTGAACGGAAACACTCACATCGTCTCCTGCTCCCCGTCCAGCAGCTGCTCCCGCGGCCACTCCGGCGTCACCACCTCCGCGTACTCCACGCCGTCAGCCGCCGCGCGCTCCCTCCGGAGCACCTCCGCCTCAAGCCTCCACCGCGCGTCCAGGCGGACCTGCCTCGCCCGCAGCTCATCCTCCGCCTTGCGCCTCCCCTCCCCTCGCCGCTCCTCCCCCTCTTTCGCCTCCCCTCGCTGCCTCGCCGCCGCCGCCTCGGCCTCCTGCTCCTGCGCGTCCAGCAGCTCGGCCATGCGACGCGCCTGCCTCTCCCGCATCACGTTGACCTTGGCCTGGTGCTGGCGCTCCATCCCGTCGCGCAGCGCGTACTGCTGCCCGAGCTCCCGCAGGTTGCCCTCCGTGACCACCCGCGAGTCGCTCGTCGCCGGCCGGCAGTACGCCTCCATGTGCTTCAGCCGCAGGTTCACGCTGCGCGCGGCCTGCTCCAGCGCGGCCCGCAGCTCCATCTCCGCGGCGATCTGCCGGTCCTCGAGCGCGGCGGTGGCGGAGGCGTGCCGCGCCGAGAGGGCGTCCTCGGAGTCCATGTGGCGCTGGACGAGGGCGAGACGGTCGGAGGCGTGCCGAGATTGGAGGGCGGAGCGGGTGCGCGCGGAGAAGGTGCAGAAGCGGTGTAGTTCGAGGGCTTGGCGGGCGGCGAGGTCTTGCACCGCGGGGTCGCGTAGCTGCGGTCGCTTATCCGCGGCGGTGGCCGGGGTCTCGTCCTGGCGGTGTTTGTTGTCGGAGGATGACGACGCGTGACTGGGGAGCCTAGATCCCCGGCGGCGCTCGGGCTCGGGCTCGGCCTCCTCGTCGCCGCACAGGTTCGGGCATCCAGTCGTCGCGTCCCAGACGCCGCCGCACAGCGCGCACAGCTCCTCCTTGCAGCGACACACCATCCGCGCGCCGCGCTGGCCCGCCGCCGCCGCTGCGGAAAGACTCACCAGGCTGCGGCAACCGTGGCAGCGCCTCCAGCGCGTCGCGCTGCTCCGTCCGGCAATCTTCTTGACCGCCTCTAGCTCCCAGTCCTCTGGGCAGTCCGCGCCGACGCCGTGCGCGGTGCCCCTGCACGTGCGGCACGCGCGCGCCTGGCACCGCTGGCATGTGATGTCGAGCGGGTGCTTGCGGTCAGCGCTACCCGGCTGCTGGATGAAGGCGCCGCAGTCGGCGTCCGGGCAGTACACGCGGGCGCGCCTGGGCGTGCCGAAGTGCGCGACGGCCGCGAAGAGCGTGCGCTGGGCGTCGCCGTCCAGTGCATCCCGGAGCACCCGGCTCGGCAAGGCCTGCGCGCAGCAGCGCGGCGGCATGCGCGCCTCGTCAGAGCACGCCTGGCCGACCACGCGCCGCAGGCAGCCGGCGCAGTAAAAAAAAAAAAAAACTCACAGAGCAGGGTCCGTCTTCCTCCGCCACCAGGAGCGCGGCTTGAAGCCCGACTTGACGCTGGAGAAGCTCTTGCGGGTGCCGACGCTCATCGTGCTGCGCGCGGACGAGTCGGCGACGACGGGCAGCGAGCCGTTGCGGAGGCGCACCTGCTCCAGCGCGGGCGCGGACACGGCGGCGGCGATGAACTGGTCGTAGAGCGCGAAGCCGGCAGCGGCGGCGCCGTCGCCACCGCACGCCAGATCCGTGCTGGACGTCGCGAACACGGAGGACGGCGGCGTGGCGGGCAGCGATCTGGGAACTGCTGCCGGGGAAATTTTCCGGTCCAAGCTAGAGCCGGACGGAAAGGACGAGGAGAATGCGCTCGACGCGGTGCGCTTTTGCAGCGTAGAGGTGGTGATTCCCAGTGCGGCGGCCTTGGCGACCAGGTCGGCGTCGATGGCGTCCTCGGTCAGGCCGGCATCCAGGCCCAGAACCTCCTTTGCGTACTCGTCGGTGTGAATAACCGCGTCGCCCGTCGCCATCGTGTCCGGCGTCCTGGGCGGCGAGTGTATCGTTATCCTGAGGGGTCCCATGGCTCGAGCGCAGATGCACTGGGGGAATATGCGCTGTTTTCGCCCGCGTATTATACGGAAATATGTCCCGATCTTGGTCGAAAGAGACTTGGTAGGGATGGCAGCCTTGTTGTTATATACACCAAGTTTTGTGGCGGAGGATGTACATGACATCTCGGTTGGGCCGCCAGGGGGATGCAGGCAACATCCAAGACAAGAGCGACTAATTTCTTTTTCTCAGCCTTTGTCCCTTTGCAATTGGTCAAACAGTCTTTTTTTTGTTCCCACACTTAAAGGGAAAATGTCTGAGAGTCGACAGGGCCCTCTTGGCCTTTTTTCTCTAGTAGGCGCATTTGCCAGAAGCAAATGTCGGGGTGATTGGGTCGAGCAGGGACAGTGCCGCCAAATCGAGAGAATCCATGGCCCAGGCTCTACGGATTACAAGTTGGGCGCGAGAGAAACAAGCCTCTTGGCTTTGTTCCTTGGAGAAATCACCAGCGTCTAGAGGTGGAGGGGGGGATGACTTACAAGGAGGGAAACACAGAAGCACAGGCTGCATACCACACAATGCCCCCCTCCCTTTTGTCAGTTAGACCAAAGCTGACGACGCCGTCCTGTGGGCTAGCTTGGGCTCTATTTGTCCTTGTTTGGGGAACTTGCACCCAAACAACATCCATCATCTGCTGGATATGCTTGCTTCTTTCGTTGGGCCTGTCAAGCAAGCTTTTGCACAGGCCGACCGGCTTGACATTTTTTAGCTGCCATTGCAAGTCTGGGGGGTAGCCCAACAACTAAGTTCTATCGAGTTAGGCCGCTTGGCTTTGATGAAGGTTTTTGTTCAGGCCGGTTCCGACAAGTCACGGAACACGGACCCCAGAGCCTGAGCTGAGGGGGGACCACTGCATGAAACGATCTGCACAAGCAAAGTCACGCCAGTGGGCACTGTGCACTGTTATGGGAACACCTTTCAGGCCAAGCCAGTCACTGAGAAACTTGCCAAAAAAGAAAGGATTAAAAAAGCGGTGGAAACTTGACATGATCCGACTGGTTCGCGTCGCTTAGCCGGCGCCGTCCTCCCACAATTGATAAATGATAAACCGGTCGCCTCTCCCCCTCGCAGGAGGCGGCATATGTCGTGCATCCCGCATCCTGCCAAAGAAAGGCCAGCGCGAGATTGGCGCACGTTGGGCATGCAAGGACGAGCTATCGCCGTTATCACCCTAAACATGTTGTCACTTTTGGAGGCGCTGCTGGCGGACGGGAGCTGCCCGTTCCGCCACTAATAACTGGAAGCTAAGCTGGTTTAATGATTAGGCTGGACAAAGAGCCTCGGTTGGTTTGTGAAGATGCTAACTCTAAATAACTATCGATCGGCAAAAATAGCGAACAGGTTCAGTTGCTTGAGACCTTGCAGGAGTTCACGACGAGGCTGGCAAGACCACCTACATAGGTTGGGTTACCAGTAATTTCTGGTGGTGCTTGCTGCAGGGGCTGTAGGGATGTGATGCAGGGTGCAGGGCTCTAGGCAGATTGCGAATGTGATAAGATGTAAAAACATAAGTGCCGTCTACAGTTTGGTTGCAGCCTTGAGGCAAAGATCGGAGGACGACAAGGTCGGCGGAGACAAATGTCGTAGACAAGCGAGCGCTGTCACTACCGGTGCGAAAACTGCGGGCGCTGTATTCGTAATGTCGATCGTGACGAGTACCGCGATTCACGGACATCTCGGTTTCTTCCAGTTCCGTTTATTACAAGGGACGGACATGGTGTTGCTTCTTTTGTGATCACCCTCGCCGCCATGTCCCTTGGCCACTTGTCCGCCACTTTCATGGATGGTAACCGGGATGACGGCTTTCATGAGTTTCGCGGCCGGCACAAAAATAGATTCCTTTCGAATAATTAATTAGTTACTATTGCACCACCACGGACATCGTGACCTAGGTACGTATTGTTCTCCCTACAGGCTACTCCTTACGGATACTGCGCGCTGTCTTGCCTATCCGAGACACTGTGGTCATAAGACGTTACCTGGCAACGGCTAGTCAGCGGCTCGGGTATCTGCTGAACGAACCAACTATATTTGCCGATCATGTTTTGAGCCACAACAGCTCGCTGAGCAGTTGTTAGACAGGACTTAGAGAGGTGCTCCTATCACAACGAAACTCCGTCGTGGCTTTTGTTTCCGAGGCTCGTCCGCTTTGCAAGCACGCACTCTGTCGGGGGATGCCACCTTGAGAGGGGTCAAAACGATCTGCAGTGCGAGAGAAGCAAATAATTACCTGGTTGCTTCTGCCCCGGGATCAAGCCACGGCACCCGGACGTGGCGCCGTCCCGTCAATTGTGACGGCGATGCACCCTGGCCCAACACACTGCATGTGACAAGAATTAGGGAGATGGACGGTTCATCACATGAGTGGACGCAGTTTCTTTCGGTTACCTGGTACTTTACAGGGAGTGATCACCAACAGATGTCTCTTCTCTAATATGTGACGGCTTGGCAACTCGTTCACTGGTTATTGCCGGCCGAGAAAAGCAACAATAACCAGGACTTTGCGAAAAGTCACCGAGAGGGCTCCTTGCTGGGCTCCTTGCTTTTTCGTCCCGACCTTTGCCGTTTTGCTTTTGCAAAGGCGAGTCCTAGAGACATGCTCGCAGCTTGGCATCAATTTGCGGTAAAAGTCCAACGGACGATGGCTTCCAAGGTGCGAATACCGGCCCAGCAACTGATACAAATGAAGCCCCTATTTTTGTTCGTATCCGTAACAAAGACACCATTCAAAACACCTGGATGTCAGAGACCAGCATGCTGAAATAAGAAGAGTTTGAAGAATCGGAACTCAAGGGTAGGGATTATGATGTATTATTAGTGTACTGCGACGGGTACCTGCGTAATTCTTATTCAGATGACACGGCAGCAGGGGCTGCATTATTTTTAGCCTTGTGAAGTGAGTTAATATGTAACTTGATGTTATGTACAACTCTGCTCCGACCGGGCAGGGCGCCACAGTTGAGGAGCCACAGTTTACGAGCCACAGTACATCAGCCACTAGAGACCAGTTACCAGCCACATGACTTGCAGAGCCAACTCGGAAAATTAGCTAGTTGATACGATTGAGGCTAATTGCTGGAGATCAACGTTGATAAAATATAGATTTTTCTTACGTCAGATAGAGGCTCGATTCCCAATTCTCTCCCCAAGTCGTCATATTTGTTTTCATTCGTAACTTTGAATTGACCCCCAACACTTGAAGCCGCTGTGGGTCTTACCGTGCCTGAGCCACCCGAATTATCTTCGGGGTCCCGTCAGATTAGCCCCTTCAACAAAAAAAAAAGTAATAGAGAAGAAAAAAGTCGCATCACCCGTACATTCCGTCAGAAAGCGGCCGTACCGTCGTCGTCGATTGCCATTGAAGCGTTCCGCATCCTTTCCCCCTTCATTCTTCCCCTTCACAAGCCAAACCGCAACCAGCAACATGCTCCGCGCGACTAGCCGCAGACTGGCTGCCACCGGACTGGTTTCGACCTGCTCCTCCAGTGTCGCAACAGCCGCAGCAGCCACGCCCACATTCAAGGCCGCCTCCGTCTTCACCCCGCATCTCGCCGCTTCTCGACAGCATCTCCCCTCTTCCTTCCTGCAACAACGAGGATTCCGTACCACCACCGCCAGAATGTCTTCCACCCGCACCGAGAGCGACGCCTTTGGCGAGATCCAGGTCCCCGGCGACAAGTACTGGGGCGCCCAGACGGAGCGCTCCCTCGAGAACTTCCGCATCAACCAGCCCCAGGACCGCATGCCGCCCCCGATCATCAAGGCCTTTGGCATCCTCAAGGGTGCTGCGGCCACCGTCAACATGCGATATGGCCTTGGTGCGTTGCTCTCCAGCTCCCAACCTCTTCCCTCTCCCCTCTCCGGCTCATCGGGCCCCTCCGGAGGCCACCGGCGCAAGCTCCGTCCACGCCCGAAAAAGGCGCAGATGGATGCACCGGCTTCGACGCCTTGGGACTGCCCTCTATAGACCACTACTAACATGTAGACCCCGCGATGCAGATCCCAAGATTGGTCAGGCCATCCAGCAGGCCGCCAAGGAGGTCGCCGATGGCAAGCTCATGGACCACTTCCCCCTCGTCGTCTGGCAGACCGGCTCCGGCACGCAGTCCAACATGAACGCCAACGAGGTCATCTCGAACCGCGCCATCGAGATCCTCGGCGGCACCATGGGCAGCAAGTCGCCCGTCCACCCCAACGACCACGTCAACCGCAGCGCCTCCTCCAACGACACCTTCCCGACCGTCATGCACATTGCCGCCGTCCTCGACCTCGAGGGCGAGCTGCTCCCGGCCCTGCGCAGCCTGCGTGCCGCCCTCCAGGCCAAGGTCGACGTCTTCGAGGCCAAGAAGATTATCAAGATTGGCCGCACCCACCTGCAGGACGCCACGCCGCTCACCCTCGCGCAGGAGTTCTCCGGCTACGTCGCCCAGCTCGACTTCGGCATCAAGCGCGTCGAGGGCTCGCTGGCGGACCTGCGCCTGCTCGCGCAGGGCGGAACCGCCGTCGGCACCGGCATCAACACCTTCCAGGGCTTCGCCGAGGCCATCGCCGAGGAGGTGACCAAGATGACGGGCACCGAGTTCAAGACGGCGCCCAACAAGTTCGAGGCCCTCGCCGCGCACGACGCCATCGTCCAGGCCCACGGCAGCCTCAACACGCTCGCCGGGTCGCTAACCAAGATCGCCCAGGACATCCGCTACCTCGGTAGCGGGCCACGCTGCGGCCTCGGCGAGCTCGTCCTCCCCGAGAACGAGCCCGGCAGCAGCATCATGCCTGGCAAGGTCAACCCGACCCAGTGCGAGGCGCTGACCATGGTCTGCGCCCAGGTCATGGGCAACAACGTCGCCACCACCATCGGTGGCATGAACGGCCAGTTCGAGCTCAACGTCTACAAGCCCCTGGTCATCCGCAACCTGCTGCACAGCTCCCGCATTCTCGCCGACGGCATGCGCTCGTTCGAGAAGAACCTGGTCGCCGGCCTGCAGGCCAACGAGGAGAAGATTGCCAGCATCATGAAGGAATCGTACGTATTTTTAAAATGACTTAAAAGTGACAAGGGTGGTATATGCTAACGATGACGTCGCAGCCTCATGCTGGTCACCTGCCTCAACCCCAAGATTGGCTACGACATGGCCAGCAAGGTGGCCAAGAACGCCCACAAGAAGGGCCTCACCCTCAAGGAGAGCGCCATGGAGCTCAAGGCCCTGACCTCGGAGGAGTTTGACACTCTGGTCAAGCCCGAGCTGATGGTCGTTCCTAGCCAGTACAAGCAGTAAATGGCGAGGGGTGAGGGTGAGGAAGAAGATGCGGGAGAGAGTTCTGTACTGATAGTCAAATGAGCGAACATTGCAAAACCTAGATTATAGAGGGCGTTGACAGCCTGTAAAACAATATAAATAAAGTCAATTCCAAGACTGCTGTCAAGCCATGTGTGATGGCTGAACATGCAACTGGTGTGTCCGAGGCCTAATTTGTGTCCGAGGCATAACTTCAACTTCAATTATACAGAGTTGTGACTTGACTTTTTTGTACAGTATTCTTTTGATACACGCAGGGCCAGGCGCCGAACCATCTATGGGTCGAGGACCTCCCTCACATCTTCCATCGTACAATGTTGCTTGACAGATAAAACAGCACATCCCAAAACGCCCAGTCGCAACGCCGTATCCCCAAACGATGTGTATTTACGGTATGAAAAAAAGAAACCCCCTCCTCTTCCTCTTCCCCTCACCTCCTCACTTTTGCTGGTTCGCCGCCGCCAGCGCCGCCTGCTCCACCCTGTACCTCTCGTTCTCCACGTCCCTCCAGTCCGGCGCGACCGGCTCGTTGCCGCTCGTCTCCTTGACCGCGCCGCCAAACGCCGACCCGCCCGCGTACAGCTGGTACCCCTTGTCGTCGGCGCGCGGGCCGTTGCTGGACTCGCTCTTGTAGGTGGCGGGCATGTTGCCGCGGAAGCGCTTGCGCATGTCGACCATGCCGCGCTTGCAGTCGCCGTAGCCCTTCTTGAGCTGCTGGCAGCGCGTCGGGAGCGTGGCGGAGAGCGGCTCGCGCAGGCAGTCGGCGGCGCGGTTGCGCTGGACCATGACGCAGTCGGACTCTTGGAGGCACTGGGCGAGCGCGTCGCCTAGGCAAGGTTAGCTGGAGGGAGCACTGGGGGAAGGGAGGAGGGGAAGAGGGAGACGTACGAAGCTCTTGACATGAATTGGGCATTTTGTGAAGATGTTGGGCGGCCAGCGGCTGTTTGTGGGAAACAAGTACAGCTGTTGAAACAGGATGCCAAATTATCCCAGAGGTATCCAGATTGGCCGACTGGCCATTGGCCAAACTCTCAGCCACACTCCCAACTTGCTCAAGCCACACGTTGCCGGCCACGCTAAGCCTAATCAAGCCTCAGCCACATTCTCATCCTCGAAGCTCATCAATTGTCTTCACATGCTCTTGAGTGACATCATCCTTTTCATCCTCTGCTACTTCGATATCCCTAGTCTCGACCATACACCCAAATATGCACTAATTTTCTTTTTCTTCATATAATATTCAGTCCTTATAATAGCACTGGGATATGGTGCCACTCTATCCCTCCTGAAACCGACCTCCAGTATTCTCCATCACCATGGCCGTCCCTTTTATTGGACGCCTCCATCCGTACGTTTGCGCGACAAAACACCAATGTCGCACAGCTAACCAACTCACCTCGCAGTATGGAGTACATCGCCCTCGTTGCCTCCTTTGTTCTCGTGTCCCTCGAGGCCATCATCCGCGTCTGCACCCTAGCACTGCGTACGCCCACACCACATGCAACCCGCAACCGAGGGTGGCACCGGCTAACACAAGACAGCCTCGTTCCTCGTCGCCTACTTTTACCGCGCTTCGCGCCGCATATTTCTTCGATTCTCTTCCCCCGAAGACAAGCGCGTTCATCGTAAGACAAGCTGTGAGTCGCATCTGACTTCTATTGCTGTCCCACCCTTGCTGACCTGCCCCTAGGCATCTCGGACTCGGTCCGCGACGCCGCCGACTTTGTTGAGCTGTGCCAGATCTGGGGGTACGAGGCGGAGGAGCACATCGTGCAGACCAAGGACGGCTACCTGCTCGGCCTTCATCGGCTTCAGTGGAGGCGCGGCGAGGAGGGTCAGCGGGTCAACTCGGGACCCGACTCCATCAAGAAGCGCGTCGTCTACATGCATCACGGCCTGCTCATGAACTCGGAGGTCTGGGTCTGCCAGACGGACGAGAAGCGATGCCTAGCGTTTGAACTTGTCGAGCAAGGATTCGACGTCTGGGTGAGTCGCCCTGTCTAGATCGTCCATGAGATTCACTAACAGGACAAGTTCGGCAACAATCGCGGTAATAAATATTCTAAAAAGTCCATCCACAGCTCACCCAACTCGACGCGCTTCTGGGACTTTTCCATCGACGAGTTTGCCTTCCATGATATTCCCGATAGTATCGAGTATATCCTGGAGAGCACGCAGCAGAAGAGCCTCTCCTACATTGGCTTCTCCCAGGGCACTGCCCAGGCCTTTGCCATGTTAGCCATCCACCCCCAGCTCAACCACAAAGTCAACGTCTTCATTGCCCTCGCGCCAGCCATGGCGCCAGCTGGCTTATCCAACGGTATCGTCGACTCCCTCATGAAGGCCTCGCCCTCGGCGCTCTACCTCATGTTCGGACGGCGCTCCATCCTCAGCTCCGCGACCACCTGGGAGGCGCTCCTGTACCCGCCCCTCTTCGCGCGGTCCATTGACATGGGCCTGTCCTTCCTCTTCGACTGGAAGACGCTCAACATCACGCCCAGCCAGAAGCTCGCCGCCTACCCGCACCTCTACTCGTACACGAGCACCAAGTCGGTCGTGCACTGGTTCCAGATCATCCGCCACCGCTCCTTCCAGCTCTACGACGACGACGTGCACCAGCCGATCCGTATGTCCGCCGCCGCGTCGCGCCGCGCATCCACCAAGGTGGCCAAGTACCCTACGCGCAACATCCGCACGCCCGTCGTGCTCGTCTACGGCGGCAGCGACTCGCTCGTCGACATTGATAGCATGCTGCGCGAGCTGCCCCCGCAGACCGTCGCCACCGAGATCCCCCACTACGAGCACCTCGACTTCCTATGGGCCCGCGACGTCGACGTCCAAGTCTTTCGCCACGTCTTCGACGCCCTCGACAGCTTCACCGACGCCGAGCACACCGTCGAGGAGTACGACCGGTACCACGTCGTCCGCTCCGAGAGCCTGATGGGCTCCGGCCTCTTCGTCAACGCCATCAACAACAGCAGCAACGCGACGGACAGCGACACCTCCGTGCTCAGCAGCGGCAACGCCCGCGGCCACCTGCCTGTCCCGCAACCGCACGTCGCTCGCGAGCCCGCCGTCCGCTCCCGCGCCGCCACCGTCGGCAGCCCGCCGTCTACGTACCCCCTCGCGGGCGGCAAGTTTGAACCGCTCCCGTCCGCCAAGAAGCCGCCTCAGCAGCCTGACGGTGGCACCGCGCCCGGATCTGACAAGCTGCGTGGCCTCGGCGTCCGTCGCGAACCCTCGCTCAACGGCCTGCAAGTCTCCGTGCTGCGCGACGGCCGCGGGATAAGCCCCGGCCAGGCCAACGCCGTCGGCGGCGTCGTGGCCGACATGAGCAGCGTCGAGCGCGCCGACGTCGCCACCTCCTCGGGCGAGGAGAAGAAGGGCGGCGGCGATAAGAAGACGCTGAAGAAGAGCCGCTAGGAGAGGTCGCCGTCGGTGGATGCGTTTTCTTGCCTTCCGAATCCGACCGCGTAGGGACGGGCACCTCTGCACAAGGAGCATGTTCAAGGAAGATCGTGTACAAGTCGTGGTACTATTCTCATTATACCCCTTTCCATGAGTTTCAATTTTAGTTTTGTTTTTGTCATCACAGGGCTGCGTTTTGTTTATCGAGGTCCGTGCGAATGGGAATACTCTTTGTTTATGGCATGTGTATATATTATACGTCTCGCGCCGTCGTACACGACCACGAAATTATGTAGATAAAATAAGCAAAGCATATTTACGCCTCATTTCCTTGCTTGGCCGCCCTGCTCTTTCTTCTTTCTTTCTCAGCAATTTCAAGCCCAAGCGATGGTAATAATTCCATGCGGCAGGCGCGCGGCTGATCTTTCTGGTCCCTTCTTCGCATCGAAATCGCAAAACACATCCGGAAATATACTTCCAGCTACCGAGCAAGCATCGCGGTTGCAAATGCACAGATGATGATGAACATGAAGTAAAGAAGGAGGGAAAGGGAGCATCGCTGAAAGGGAAGGCTGGGAAAATGAATCAAGAGAATGAAATGAAAGGGTATCGCATATGTATCGTCATCCATGGTAATGAACCGGCGCCGGAATAAATGCTGGTAATACATCTGGACATCATGTTTCTTGTCCGTAACTCTACGTTTTGGTTTGGAAAGGGTGGTGGCACTGTCAGAGCGCAACTGTGCCCAGAGGGAGGACCTTACTAGCGTCGCCGTGGAACTTGGCGCGGTACTCTATGATTCCTTGGCTGAGTGTTGTGAAATCTTTCACCTTGCGGTTGCGATAGTCGGTCAGCAGCTGCCGGAGGCCCTCAATGTACTCTTGTTTCCTCGATTCCTCGCACTTGGGGTACGCGCCCAGCTGCAGCAGGATTTGGTCATCTAAGCTCACAAGCAAACGCTGGTCAGTTCTTTTTTGCATCGCCATGCCTGGCTGGTCCCTTCGGCGTCGCGGGCACGGTTCCTGTGGACAGAGAGCGCGAAGACGTACCGGGCGCACTCATGTCTGCAAAGTGCTGAAAGTGACAGTTCTTTCCCCGGGGGCATGCGTTACCTGCCACCTCGTCCGGGCAGAGCGGCAGCTTGGCATCAATCTTATTACTGTACGTAGCAGACCGCAAGCCACCAGCCACAAGTTCGTTGAAATCCGGGTGGAAGCGAAATGAGTGAAAGTATCGCAAGGGAGAATCGTATGCTAAATAGCTTGACCGCGCGGGTGCATCATTCACATCCGCATGTGTGCTCTCTGGTGCCTAACACGATGTTAGTCTGGATAACTCACCGTCGTGAGAGGTAGGCACTACTTCTCTCTCTCGCTCCATGATGGGGGCAGAGTCTTGTCGCCCTGCAGATAAAAGTTCGGCACTAAGAGCGGCCGCGGCTGGGTCGCGGTCAGTAAGCTCCGGTGCAGCATCAGAAGTCTTCAGATTGGGAGAGGAATGTCCGGTTTCGTACGGGCTAGCCTCGGCCGGCTCGTAGCCGTCAGAATCGTCGTCTGCGTCCTCTCCACTGCTTGCTGCCTCATCCATAGCAACGTCCTCGTCGTTTTCTGATGCTAGCATTACTTCTATTGCCTCATCCTGAAGGGTTTGTGGGTCCTTTGCCTCCAAGCCTTGACCGTTCGATGGGATGGAAACCGCCCCAACCACCTCGGGACTTGATCGAGAACTCGAGTCTGTCACAATTTGGTCAGGACTCAGTATGTCGATAGGATTCGCAAGGCCCTGTCCCGCCTGCTCAACGTTTGCAACGGGTTCGGTGTAGGCGCGGGCTGAAACTGCCCGAGGAGCAACCGGTTCAGAACCCGTGGACATGGGAACGTCATCATCAGAGATGTAGTCCAAGTCCTCCCGTAACTTTTGCTCTTCCTCGAGGCCTTCCTTAAGCTCTCGCTCGATATTGGCCACTTGCGATTGAAGCGCCTTCAGCCTCAACATTTGTTCTTTCCGGCGCGATTCAAGCATCGGAAGTCGTTCGCTTGCGGCACGAGACCGATTTTGTTTTGGCGAGCCAGGCGATACCAATCCTGCCTCCGCCACTTTGGGTAGTCGATGAGAAGCGGCACCATGGGGAATAGATGCAGACACATCTGGTGAGCTCGATTTCGCTTCGTATATATCGTATGCCCTAGGTCGCGGGGAGGCCGCCGGGGATGCTGGCGC
Source organism: Cordyceps fumosorosea ARSEF 2679 (assembly GCF_001636725.1). NCBI lineage: Eukaryota > Fungi > Ascomycota > Sordariomycetes > Hypocreales > Cordycipitaceae > Cordyceps > Cordyceps fumosorosea. The sequence continues at coordinate 159,614 of NW_017387324.1, read as the reverse complement.
CGATAACTTGATTCTCTTCTTTGCCTCTGCCTCTGCAATCTTCCGCTTCATGGCCTCAATTTTCTTCTCCAAGTCCTGGCGAGACGCCGGCGGTGTATTTACGGACCCGGGACTTTGAGCAACCGAGGGTGTTGGTAGCTGTCTTTTTCCGGGGCTGGTAGGCGCATGCAATATAGACATCCGCTGTTCGGGAGACTCCATGTCCATATCAATGTCGTCATCGTCATCGCTAACATCAATAAGAAATGGCCTCGTTTGTCCAAAAGGCTTTTGAAAAGAACTTTCAGAGGCGCTACCACTTCCACTATTCGAAGTAGGTAAAGCCTTTGCGAACGAAGAAAGTGATCCAGCTTCCAATGCTGGTGGTTGAGGAGCTTGATCGCTTGCAGCTACTACCTGCAAGGACGAAGGCAGCTCTGCGGGAGGGGCACCTTGGCTCGTGCGAGAGATTCCCTCTTGATTGGATGGAGATCCTGACACTGCCATTGCTGTTTGTCGTTCAAGCTCCCTTTGCTTCTCTTCGCGAGCCTTGAGCAGTGCCTCCATCTTTTGTTGTAGTAGCTTCGACTTTTCCGAATTCACTTTCATATTTGGGGATTTCGCTATTTTCCCGATGACGGTTGCTGCTCCAGACTTCGTAGATTTCGATCCTTTCGCAGCAAGAAGTCGGGCAATGCGGTCTTTGCGTGACTCCGATTTATCCAGTGGCACCTCTGCGGTTGGCTTCGTGCCGTTGGCGGTTGAAGTGGTGCTGCTGATTTGATTAGAAGGCGGGTGAGCACCAGTGGGAGCTGCCGGTGCCGGCTTCTTCCACATTGTTGCGAGGCCCAAATCGCCAAAGAGCTGATCGAGCACAACCTTGTCGATCCCTTCATTAACGTAATCCTGATAGCCAATATTGGCTGTTTTTAACCGTAATATGGAATCTTTCGCTTGGGTTCTAGCTTCCGCGATGATGTCGATGGGTTTTTTTTGTACTTCTTCCGCGCTGGGCGCGATGATTGCAGCCGGATCGCGAGCAGGCAAGGGGACCGGGTTGGGACGCGGTGCATCCAGCTCTTTAGCCGAAAGAAATGGTGAGTACGAGCCGGAACTATCACGCTCTTCGTCGCTCATCTCAACATAGCTATTATCAATTTCGGGTACAGGCTGCTCTTGATGAGCGACATGCACCGGTTCTTGCGCGTCGTAGAGGTCCTCGAACTCGTCCGCGGTTATTTCTCCTTCTTCTGCCGAATCGCTGGCTGCTGCGTTTGCACGGTTCTGTTTTCCGTTTGCGGCCGTGTCAGTCTGCCTTGCTGCTGAAGGTTCCGCCTTTCCGAAGAACCCAAGCCCAAGACCCGGAATCGTTTGCCTATTGTGGTCAAACGAGAGCTTCGTCGCGTCGCGGTGACTTGCGCCGGGTTCTGCCGAGCCAGTCTCAGCCAGTGTCTTCATTCCTGACGGAAGGATGTCTGGCGCATGGCCAGCGCCGTATCCCGGCTGTGCCATCTGAGCAGGATATGATGGAAAAGGCTGCAAAGAGGCTTGTTTCCCAATTCCCTAGCGTCATACGCAGGAGCGGTGACTTGGAAGCGCCAGGGGTAGAGATGTTGCGATGAGGCGGAAGCAAACAATTCGCCTCTTGTCGTGACAGCCTAGATGGAATAGTGCACCCGGAAATACTATCTCGTGCTCTGACACGTCAGTACAACGCGATCGCAGCAATCATGAAGAGTTTGATGAAACTGAGAAATTAGGCATCGAATCGTGGAACGAGAGCTAGCCACCGTCGGGTCCTGATCAGGGTTAGCGTCCTTTTGAGTCGCAGCTGATATTATCGGCTGCAAGTCACGTGCAGGCTATTGTTTACTTCGGTGGGGTTTTACCCCGGCAACGGCCCTCTCAATGGTGCCGATCCAGCATCTGGAGGGCAGCAGAAGACACAAACGCGTTGTCTCTGCCACTATCATCACGGCCATTGACGACATTTTCTTAATACGCCAACTCTTTTTCGGCGTTATCTTATAATCTCCTTTGTTCCCCATTTCAAATTGCCTCGCCGAGACCTCCGTCAAGGTTCACCAAACTCAGGACGCGTTTGTTGATACGCGTCCATGACCTAGCTCCAAGCACATCTGCGGCAATTGGTGTAAATGCGACGATACAATGTCTTTTTCAAATGATGCGCCGTCGCAGCGGCGGAATCCCTTCTTAAGGACGGGCTCTCCGGCTGCTACACCGGCTACCAACGGCCGACCCAAGTCTGCGCTCTTCTCTCCTCAAGCGCCAAGCAGTCCTTCACATAACCGGTCTCACTCGGGCAATCCCTTGGGAGTAGTATTGACTCCTCCGGCGATAAAGAATGGGCGACGAGATTCGCGGAGTGGCACTCCGACCTCGGGCACATTTGCTCCCGCTTTCATCAAAACTGAGGAAATGATGCGGGGTTACGACACCGTCAAAGGCATCGAAGGCGAAAACGATTTTTCCGGCAAGCGCTACGTGTGGCTTAAGGATCCCGAAGAAGCTTTTGTCAAAGGATGGGTTGTGCAAGAGAAGCCAGACGGCAACCTAGTCGTTCAGCTCGACGACGGCAGTGTAAGTGACGCATCCGCCAAAATCCGACCCACGCTAATTGTAAACAGCAACGAGAGGTTGATCCTGAAGGCTTTGACAAGGTCAATCCTACGAAATTCGACAAGGCCAATGACATGGCAGAGCTCACGCACCTCAATGAAGCCTCCGTGGTACACAACCTCCGCATCCGATATCAGTCCGACCTCATTTACACATACTCCGGCCTCTTCCTGGTCACCGTTAATCCATACTGCCCATTACCCATATATACAAATGAGTACATCAACATGTACCGGGGAAGAAGTCGAGAGGACACCAAACCGCACATCTTTGCCGTTGCAGACGAGGCATTCCGCCATTTGGTCGACGAAGGCTCGAATCAGAGTATCCTGGTTACCGGTGAATCCGGAGCCGGCAAAACTGAGAATACCAAAAAGGTCATCCAATATCTCGCCGCCGTGGCCCAATCTGACCCATCCAGCAAGAACCGCGGCCAACACGACAATCTTTCGCAACAAATTCTCCGTGCCAATCCAATACTCGAGGCTTTCGGCAATGCTCAGACTGTTCGAAACCACAACTCCTCGCGTTTCGGCAAATTCATTCGGATCGAGTTCAACCGCAATGGTGCCATTACCGGCGCACACATCAACTGGTATCTGCTCGAAAAGTCAAGAGTCGTTCGCATTAATAGCCAAGAACGCAACTACCATATCTTTTACCAGCTTCTCAAGGGCGCAAACGCGCGTATGAAGAAGGAATTCCTACTCGACGGTCGTGACACGGGCGATTTTTCATATACACGAGACGGCAATGACAGCATTGTTGGGGTTTCAGACACGGAAGAGTGGGATACGCTTATGGAGGCTTTCCAAGTCATGGGCTTTTCTGAACAGGATCAAATGTCCATTCTGCGAACCGTTGCGGCTGTTCTGCACCTTGGCAACGTTGAGGTCATGAAAGAGAGTCGAAGTGCTGACCAGGCATCTCTCTCTGCCGACGCAAAAGCGCAGGTGGCCAAGGTCTGTAAGCTCCTCGGTGTGCCCGTGGAGCCCTTTATTCGTGGCCTGCTACATCCCAGGGTCAAGGCCGGTCGTGAATGGGTAGAGAAGGTGCAGACCCCCGAACAGGTCCGTCTCGCCCTCGACGCACTGGCCAAGGGTATCTACGAGCGCGGCTTTGGCGACTTAGTTTCTCGCATCAACCACCAGCTTCACAGCTCCGGCATGGGCCCTGACGAATCGCACTTTATTGGCGTCCTCGATATTGCAGGCTTCGAAATCTTCGATCACAACAGCTTTGAGCAGTTATGCATCAATTACACCAATGAGAAACTGCAGCAGTTTTTCAACCACCACATGTTTGTGCTGGAGCAGGAAGAGTATGCCAGGGAGCAGATTGAGTGGCAATTCATCGATTTTGGTCGAGATTTGCAGCCGACGATTGATCTCATTGAGCTCTCTAACCCTATTGGCATCTTTTCTTGCCTCGATGAGGACAGCGTCATGCCCAAGGCTACCGATAAGACCTTTACTGAGAAGCTCAACGCTCTGTGGGAGAAGAAGACTGCCAAGTACCGCCCTTCGAGACTTGGTTCAGGCTTCATTCTGACTCACTACGCCGCCGAGGTCGAATACGACACCAGCGGCTGGCTTGAGAAGAACAAGGACCCTCTCAACGACAATGTCACGCGACTTCTTGCGACATCAGGCGACAAGCATATTGCTGGACTTTTTGCTGATTGCGCTGACCCGGATGATGAGATTGGTGGAGGTCGCAATCGCGTCAAGAAGGGCTTGTTCCGGACCGTCGCCCAGCGCCACAAAGAGCAGCTTCACAATTTGATGAGCAAGCTGCATTCCACGCATCCTCATTTCGTGCGCTGTATTCTTCCCAACCACAAGAAGCGCCCTAAGACTTTTAGCAACCTTCTCGTTCTGGACCAGCTGCGCTGCAACGGTGTGCTGGAGGGTATACGAATCGCCCGGACTGGTTTCCCTAACCGACTTTCATTTGACGAACTACGTCAACGATACGAGGTTCTTACCCCTAGCATGCCCAAAGGTCATGTGGATGGCCAGACAGCCGCGACCATTATGCTAGAGAAACTTTGTCTGGACAAGGCGCTGTACCGCGTTGGTCTAACCAAGGTCTTCTTCCGTGCTGGTGTTTTGGCGGAGTTGGAAGAGCAGCGCGATGCACTGATTACTGAGATAATGTCACGGTTTCAGTCAGTTGCGCGGGGCTTTGTCCAGCGACGTGCGGCGTACAAGCGACTCTTCCGAACAGAGGCTACCAGAATCATTCAAAGAAACTTTAACGTCTACCTGGACCTTGTGGAGAACCCTTGGTGGCATCTTATCGTCAAGATGAAGCCTATGCTTGGATCCACCAGAACTGCTTCGGAAGTCAAGAAGAGAGACGCCATGATTCAGCAGCTGAATGAAAAGATGCGTATTGAACTCGAGAACAAGAAGAAGCTTGAGGAGGAGCGACGCAACTGCTTCACCGAGATTGCTCGTGTCCAACAAACACTTGAAAGTGAGCGAGCGCTGGCGTTGGATAAGGAAGAAATCTTCAAGCGGCTTCAACAGCGGGAAGCTGAGCTCGAAGAGAAGCTTTCCGGTGCCTTGGAAGATCAGGAGCGCCTAGAGGATGAGCTTGACGAAATCATGGAAGCGAAAGTCCGTGCCGAGCAAGACCTTGAAAGGCATCGCACGCAACTCGCCCAGGCTGCTAGCTTGATTGCAAAGCTGGAGGAGGAAAAGAAGACACTCTCGACCAAGTCAGCTGAACTCGAGCAATCGCTAAACGACATTTCGCAAAAGCAGTCTGAACGGTCCAAGCAGGAGGAGGCTCTTGAGCGCGAGATCAAGATGCTCCAGAGTCAATTGTCCCTCAAAGATCGCAAAGCGCAGGATCTTGAGAGCAAGCTTCTTCAGGTTGACCAAGAAACGCAAGTCAAACTCCATGAGACGCAAAAGGAGCTGGATTTGACAAAGACGCGCGAAGCACGTGCCGTACGAGAAAACCAAGACATCCAAAAGCAGCTCGCGCAACTATCCAAGACTTCTACCGAGTACGAAGATCTCGTCCGCGACAAGGAGAGCGAGCTGTCACTACTTCGCAGCGACAAGAGGCAATTCGAGTCTGAGCGCCGCGGCTTTGAGGCGCAAAAGAAGGCTTTAACGGAAGACATTGAGAAGACCACAGCCAAGTCCCGTGACATCCAGGCCGAGCTCGTTGCGTTGAAATCAAGGCACTCCCAGCTCGAGAAGGAGTCCGAGGATGCCAAGACTCTGCTGGAGGCCCGCCTGTCGCAGGATGCTCAAGCCGACAAGACCAGACAGCAGCTCGAGTCCCAGATCAAGCGCCTCAAGGAAGAGTTATATCAGACGCAGATGGATCTCAGCCGAGAGAGGCAATCCCGTGATGACGTGCTGCTCTTGGGTGAGCACAAATATCAGGCTCTCAAGGACGAATTTGACAATCTCAATGAGTCCAAGATCATTATCGAGAAGGAGCTTTATGTGCAACAAGATTCTCTTCGAAGACATGTCGAAACTCGCAAGGTTGTTGAACAGGAACGCGACGAAGCTCGTGTCGAGATTCGGAAACTGCGGGCCGCCAAGGCAGAAATCGAAGGTGCCCGCGTCCTCGCCGAAGAGAAGCGCGAACTTCAAGCTTCCAAGGCAGCCAAGGATCGCGAGGCCAGCCTTCAACGAGACCTAGACGCTGCTCACTCTCGCCTTGCATGGTTTGAGGATGAGTGTGCCAAGCTCAATCGCCACATTGAAGGCCTCAACAAGACTATGCTTGCTTCTGGGGAATTCGGGCTCAAGAATGACCAGGCCAAGGAGCGCATGGAGCGTGAACTGACTACCGTCAAGAGCCGACTTACGGCATCCGAGAACGACAACCGGGCTCTCTTAAACAAGCTGCAGCAGAAGGGTCTTGAGATTGCCCGTTCCACCTCCAGGGCAAGCGATGCGTCGCGCGGACAAGTATTGTCTCTGCAAAAGGAAAAGACGAGGCTGGAAGAACACAATGCTGTTCTAGACAGGCAACTAGGCGAAGCTCAGGTCACGATTGCGTCGCTTGAGAAGAGAACTGAAAAGTTGCAGCTCGACTTGGAGGATCTCAACCACGAAGTTGCGCGAGAAGTCAAGACCAGCCGCAACGCCGAAAAGGCCTCTTCCAATTTCACCGCACAGCTCGCCGAGGTTAACCGTACTCTGGAATCTGAGCGACAGCTGCGCACCCAGGCTCAGTCAACTGTGCGCACGCTGCAGGCATCTCTGTCATCCCGCGACCATGAGCTTGAGGACCTTCGAGAGCAGATGCTCAAGATCCTCAAGACGGTCGATCCAGAGGCTACGCCTCCGGTTGTGGATGGGGCTAGTGATCGTGGCATTGCCGTTAACTTTGACCTAGTCCGCAAGGTCGAAGAGCTGCAGCAAAACTTGCGCGCTCAGATTGCGGCACGTTCCAACGCCGAGTCTCAGCTGTCTGAGCTCCGTGCCTCGCGTGGCGACCCCAACCGCCCCAAGCTCGAGGAGATGCATATCAACGAGGCTCCGTTCAACGGTTCGCCGACGCAGAGGAAGACCAAGATGCGACGGGTTTCCAACACAACGACACCAACCCGTCGCAACCAGCAGCCGGAGTATGAGCTTATGGATTCCGCTCGCTCGGACAGAACCGCCGACACTGCCGTCGTGAACCACCGCATGGACTTGAAGGCTGAAGTCGAGGAGCTCCACAACCAGCTCCAGCTTCGGGATATGCAGAACCGCCACCTGCAAAGTCAGCTCGATCGCGCAACTCCTGGTCCCGATAGCACCTATGATGAGCAAAGCCCGTCCATCCGCCGCATGCAAAAGCTCGAAAAGGCCAACAGTCGCCTACACGACCTCTTGGACGACTCTGCTCGGAAGGTCTCCACTCTCGAGAAGAACATTCGCACTGGCGAGCTGTCACTCCGCGACATTCAGACGCGCTCCCTTGAGGAATTGCTCGACGCTTTCAATAACCAGGAAGAGTCTCGCCGCTCGCTTCTTCACAGCCATAAGGATGCTGTAGCGGAGCTCACGGAAGTCAAGTCTCACTTTGATAAACTGCGCCACGACCGCGCCAAACTGGAGGTTGAGGTTCGTGATGTCAAATCAGACTTGCAAGAAATGACACAAGCCCGCGAGCAAGAGGCACAGAGCCGCAGCCAACTGCTTCAAGAATACACCGATCTCCAGATTCGCCTGGACGCGGAGACGGCTAGACTAGCAGATGTGAATTCCAGCCTTGAAACGTACAAATCACGTGCAGATGAGTACTTTGGCAAGCTGGAACAGGCTGAAATTACCGTTCTCAAGGCCACCCGCGCTGAGCAGTTTGCCAAGTCTCAGGCCAGGGAAGCTGAGGACTCTCTGGCGGAGACGATGGCCGAGCGCCAGAAACTGGACAACCAGATTGAGGATCTGCAGAGACAGAACCAACGGTTGGATGAAAAACTTGAGGACATTTCGACTGACTTGGAGGGGGCACTGCAATCAAAGAAGCGACTCCAGCACGAGCTTGAAGATTACCGCAGCCAGCGCGCCATGGATATCGAGGACAAGGAATCTAGCATGGAGCAAACTCGCAAGAAGTACCAGGCTGAGTTTGCTACCCTGACCAAGGAGCTTGACCTTGCGCGCGAGGAAAAGCTGTACAAGCAGACTGAGATTACCAGGCTGAGAGAAGAGCTTGACGACCTCCGATCCAAGTGGGACGACGAGGTTCTCAACAGCTCTACTTGGTCCAAGGAGAAGGCCCGCATGGAGGCGACTCTGTCCGACGTATCGGCCTCGCGCGAGGAAGCCGCGAATGCGCATAGCGAGGCCCAAGGAAAGGTCGTGTCTCTGTTGTCGCAGGTACGGACGCTACGAACTAGCGTAGATGAGATCACCGGGGAGCGCGATCGCCTGATGCGGGAGAAGCGCAACGTGGAGAGCCGCCTGGAGGAAGCCAAAGCTGGTCTGGACGGCCTCGCCCGCGGCGATAGCGCATCGCTGCGAGATGCTGCCAACATGGACAAGGAGGTCCTAGAGCTCAAGTCAAACCTGGCGAAGCAAGAGGACATTGCGACTGCCGCGGTGGAAAAGATGCGACGGTCAGAGGCCCTGGTAGCTGAGATGCAAAGGGAGGTTGTCGCCGAGCGAGAGAACAATGCTGCAGTGCTCTCTCAAAAGGCAGCCGTGGAGCGAACGCTCAATGAGGCGCAGCTGAAGCTGGTGGATCTGGAGACGAAGGGGTTCTCCAGCGCCAGCCAGGACATTAAGTTTTTGCACAAGAGGATTCAAGAGGTGAGTGTATCTGCATCTTTGAGGTTGATGATGCGTATACTAATTGCTTAGCTTGAATCACAACTCGAGAAACACGAGACGGAAAAGTCGCAGTCACAGCGATCAACGCGAAATGTCGATCGGGCAGTCAAGGACCTACAGGGCCAGGTGGAGCGAAAGGACAGGCAGAACGCGCAGCTTTCAGAAGACGTCAACCGGATGCGCGAAAAGGTCGACAAGCTTCTGAAGACGATTGACGAACTACAAGCGTCAGAGTCGGCTACGCAGCTGCTGACGCGACGAGCAGAGCGCGACCTGCGGGAGGAGAAGGAGAAGTCACTGCGCCTGGAGCGCGAGGTGGACAGCTTGAAGACGTTTAAGAGTGGTGGGAGTCTCAAGACGAGCGGGAGCCTCAGGACGGGCGGGAGCATTCGCAGTCGGATCAATGCGCTTGGGGTGATTGAGGATGAAGAGGAGGACTCGAGCCTGAGTCGGGCGCCGAGCCTGACCAAGGGCTTTATCTAATTGTATTGTCTATGTGTATAGGGGTATGATGGATGGTTTGGGTGAGGGTCAGGGACGGCGTCATGTATGTATGGGTAATGATTTAGTGTATATGTTAATACGACTGTATGAGTCTAGATGTAGACTCCGGTGAGGCAGCCGCAGTTAAGTTGGTCTTGCAGTGAGCCAGCTGGTTTATTTGGGGCAGAGTTATTCGCATAAACACGGCCGTTGGCTGCACTGGTAGAATCATCAACTTGATGGAGGAAGAGAAACAACGATGAGCTCCGTCTCCCGCGCCGGTTGATCGAGGCGAGCTCCATGTTGACTGGTAATTTTGACAAACGCATGCTCCACCCCAGCCACGGTGCCAGAACCACAACGGTGTTCACCACCGTGAGCAGAGTTGTTCTGAAGCACAGAGAACCAAAAAGAGGCTTCCTTTGATTAAGTAGCTTTACCCTTTCTTGGTTTGGTGCACTTAATCTGGACGCGGTTCGAAGGGACGACACTTGGAGGCATAAGACTCGGCTTCCCATAGCTCGGCGGTGGTACCATCGATGCCATACTTGGTTTCCTTGTCGCCATTCGCAAGCGAAGTAAACACCGACGTAACTTGCTCGTATTCCTCGAGGGATACCGTAGATGCAGTTCCAGATGGCATCCTCCTCTTCCGCGGCCGACCTCTCTCCTCCTCCTCCTCCTCCTCCTCCTCCTCCTCCTCCTTCTCCTCCTCATCGTCATCGGAATCCCGAGGCGTATGGTCGTCGTCGTCTTCGCTCATGCCGTCCCGGCGGCGTTCATTAGGGCTTGGGGTCCGACTTGACGTCCTCGAACGCGTCGCGAGCTCGGCCTTGAACTGCACCCCCGTCATCTCGATCCGCCGTCTCTGCGTATCGCCAGCCCTTGACCACGAGCAGCGCCCGCGTGCCGCCGATGCAAGTGAAGGGCGCTCAGAGCGTGGACTGTCCAGACGAACCGGGCGAAGAGGAACGGCACCGAGACGTTGGTGAGCGGCTGCAGGTGGACGTTGTGGAGGCACCGCGCGAGTTCATCCTGCGGCTCCCCGTACAGTGCGTGCGTCACCCACTTGTCCTTTTTTTCGGCGCGATCAGGAAACGCTTCGCGTCAAAGAGGGCGTGGACGTCGGATCGTAGCAGGGGGATTTTCTTCACTTCCTCTTCTCCGGGCGTGGGAAGGGGTTCTGGATGCACAGGCGGAGCATAGCGGCTGCGAATTGTTGGCTGCTTGTGAACATGAGCCATTTGGGTCGAACCAAGAGTTGGTTGGTTGTGTTGGGCGAGCTTACCCACTAACGTAACTAACTTAAACTACTAAAAATGTAGATGGACCGCTGGTTCAGCGCGTGGTGGGCAAGGAACGCGCCGCTGTGTCGTTTTCGTGAGGCACCATTGCAGTGAGCTTGCAAGCTGGGCTCCCGGGTAGTAGTGTAAAAGCCCATTGCAGGACAGCTACGGCATCACGGCGTCTGCGAGAGAAACAACAAGAGGAATCAAAATCTTATAGAAGTTCAGATGAATATAATAGGTAGAAACAGGTTGGTTGTTTCGATTTACATGGTGATCTACGGTGATTTTTTTGGTCTATTTGCGGCTGATGTACTCGGATGTTATAGACACAAGGATGCCGTCGATATAATGACTGCCAGAAGCTTTCTCTGCATTGGTAGTCCTACTTTGCGCCACCACATTTTCATCCTAATCAATTCCTGTGAGAGACTGCACAACCATCTGCCCTCAACCCAAATCTTATTTTTTTCCCACCCCCCAAAATTCAAACAACGTCCTGCAAATCCAAAAGAGCTCGCTCGCCCTGCCTGCCCTGCACTGCCTACCGCTCGCTGCCTTGCCATCACCTGTCAGCCCCACAACTCCACAAACCCGCCCCGCAAACACGAGAAATTTTGATACACCCCCATATCATACAAAATAACGCGCTGCCGTTCCAACAAAAACAACAGCGTCTTCTGAATCCAAAATTCAAAGGACTCGGTCTGGTGGTCTAGTGGTATGATTCTCGCTTAGGGCCCACTCTAAGTTCGATTGCTAGCCAATCAACAGCATGCGAGAGGTCCCGGGTTCAATCCCCGGCCAGACCCTTATTTTTGCGGTTGTCATTCTTGATTTCTTTTTTTGGCTCGTGCGGTGTGTCTTTTGCTTTAAAAACCCTGGAGCTGTCGCTGTTTCACAGTTCCTTTTCTGCCTCTTAATTAAATTGATGCTGTGTTGCTGCCTGCCTCTTGGGTCGGCTTCATAACGAGATGTATGGCGAAATGTATTTCACAGTTACGGGGAATATTCCGCCTTTGACGGCCGAGGTATGTTGACCGTTGACTAGCACGGCTGGCTCTCTGGACAAGGTCAGTTGACCATTCTTCTTATCCTTTTCCTTTTGTACTCAGGCCGATGGCGTGCATCTCGAGTATAAATGGAAACTTTCCAAACCACCTAGTCTCCCCTCATTAATCACGACATACTCGTGCCAACGCCGTAATGGCACTCGCGCCGCATCATCATACAGTTCATCCGTCATGTATAACATGCAAACTCCCTGCCTACGCTAGGAAGCCACCCCCTTCGTCCGTAGAGGGTAGAGATAACCTGTCCCGGATCCAAGTTGACCTGCCGTCCGCATCTACTGCGAGCCCGCCGCGAGCACCACCGAGCTAAAGTTCTCATTCGGCTTGATGTACTTGCGCGCCCCCAGGTCCAGTGCCGTCTCGCTGAGCATGTCCGCCTCGCCGCCCAGGTCGCCCAGTTTCACCGGCCCGGACTTGCGGCCGTCCATCTCGTACAGCGCGCCGTCCGTGCCGGCCACGAAGCACACGTAGTGCGGCTCCACGTCGTCCGTCGCCTCCGGTGCCTCCGTGTCGCCGCCCTCCGCCGCTTTCTGGTGCTCATCCGCCAGCTCCTTCGAGCGCTCCAGGAGCCTTGCGCGTTCCTCCGGCCCCTTCGGGATCGATTCGTCCAGGAGCTTCCCCAGCGTGCTCGTTTTGTCTATATCCCCCCCCGCCGCCCCCGGCAAGTCAGCAAACAAGTCTTGGACGCGCGCGTGGCGGCAAACTTACCGATGAGATCCCGCGCGGGCCCGTTGCAGGCGGCATGCAGCAGCGCCATCGTGCCGCAGCTATTCTTGACGGTCTGGCGCCACCAGACGACGGGCTCGTCGGCGCCGCTGCCTCTGTACCTGAGCTCCTCGGGTGGGGTGCGCGAGGAGAAGACGAGGAGCAGCGCGAGGGCGGGGTGCGGGATGTGCAGGTTGATGAGGCGCGCGTCGGGGATCGAGATGACGTCGTAGAATTGGAGGGGGCTCGACTCGTCGATGCCCTTTAGGAGGGCAGTCATTCTGACGGGGTTGCATTCGAGAGGGATGAAGGCGGACACGCCGGCGCCGGAATCGGGATTTGCGGTGGACATGATGTCGGTGGTGTCGGTGGTCGTGATGCTGGAGGAGGGGAACAAGCTTGGAGCTGGTCGTCGCGGGGGAGGCTTGATGATGGTGGGGCGATGACGCAGAGGGCTTGCAAACGGCGAGATGATACTTGAAGCTGCGACGAAGTGACAGGTGCGCGACGAAAATACGATTAAATTACAAGAAATATGGTTTATTATCAGAGACACATAAGCTAGTAATACAGCTCCATAGAGCAATACCTCGACAATCCTTAGGCAACATCGCCGCTGCCATGTGTACACACAACGCCTCACATGCCGCTCCAACAACTCCAAACACAGCACAACTCAACGCCCACAATACAACTGCTGGTTTTTAAATTGTAAATTATGCCTTGGACGGACGGCCGCGGCGCTTGGGCTTGGGCTTCTCCTGCTCCGCTTCCGCGTCATCGTCATTGACCTGCTCCGACTTTCTGGCCCTCGAGGTCTTGGTCTTTTTGGCGGGAGGAGCCTCAGCCTCAGCCACATCCTCGTCCTCTTCCCCGTCTTCGACTGTAGGCTTAGACTTTTTGACCTTGGGGGTGGCCTTGGGAGTGGCCTTGAGTGTAGTCTTGGACAATTTGGCAGAGGGGGGCTCGTTTTCATCGTCCTCCTCCTTGACTGCCTGCGTAGACTTTCTACCTTTGGTCATCTTGGCCTTTGCCGTAGGAGGAGCTTCGTTCTCCTCGTCTTCCTCGTCGACCTGCTTCGCCTTTTTCGCCTTGGGCGTGGCCTTGGTCTTCTTAGCAGGAGAAGGTTCGTCGTCGTCGGCCTCTTCCTTGGTCACCTTGGCCTTTCTGCCGCGACCGGCACTGGCCTTGGTCACAGGCGCGTCGTCTTCGCCGTCTTCATCCTTGGTCTTGGTCTTTTTCGCAGCAGCCTTGGTCTTTTTGGCGGGGGGCTCATCGTCGTCGTCGTCGTCGGCTACCTTGGCCTTCTTGCCCTTGGGCTTTTTGGCAGGTGGCTCATCTTGATCCTGGTCATCAGCTGCCTTTGCCTTCTTCCCCCTTGCCTTTTTGGCGGGTGGCGCGTCCTCATCTTCGTCATCCTCCGCTTTCGCCTTCTTGCCCTTGGCCTTGCCGTCGCGACCGCGCTTCTTGGTTTTGGGCTCTTCGTCATCCTTTTCGAGAGCGGCCCTCTCCTTGGCGTTGAGCCGGATGCCCTTTTGGCCGGGCTTGTTCTTTTCAGGATCCTGCAAAAGTTAGCTAGGCAAAGAGACGAGGGCGGCGGACAAGGAACGTACACCTTTGAAATCCTCGGCGTCAATGTGCGCCTGCTTCACGCAGCGACGGACCTTGTCCTGCACCTCGGCGTTGGCCCTAGAGCTGTTAGCCTGCGATTTCGAGGTTCGGATGCGCCTACATACTCGAGCTCGTCGTAGCCATCAATCTCTTCAAAGTCCCACTCATCGTCGCCTTGACTGCACTGGTCGTGCAGACGCTGCATCTGCTCGCCCGACACACATCCCCTGGCATCCATTAGCAGGGATCCATTAACTGAGCGCGCCTCGTAGGGGACCGTACCAGTGCTTCCATGACCAGCTGCCGCGTCCGTCAATTTCGACCCAGGTGCCAAATCGTATCTCGCCCTTGGTAATCTTGATCGCGCCCTTTTTGCAGACGGCGTCCTTGCACCCGGCACGGTTGTTGGGGGAAATTTCTATTCTGTAAATAATCGGAAAGTATGATACCGGCCCGGAGACATACCAATGCGATATTGCGGCATCGTGAGTGGTCGAAACGCACAAGATGGCGTGGCGCAAACGGTGATGGGCCTAGCTAGCCAGACGCGACTGGAGGGGTGGAGTTGTTTGCGCACTCGATGATGTCGTCAAATTGACTCGATGCTAATTTAATCGCGATGCAGACGGATGAGAATTAATCGATTCGGAAGGTCAGTCGTCAAAAGTCTGTCTTGTCTGCCTGTCAGGTTCAGTGCAAGAAACAAGTTGGTGAGCGCGACGCCCCGCGCGTGTTGCCGCGTTGGGGCAAATAAATTGCTGCCACAATCTGCGGCAGCCTGAATGTGGCATGCTGGCTGTCCGCGCAAGAGCAATTAATTAAACAAGAAGTTGGAATACTATTTATGCTACATTTTAACCATTTCAATCGCTTTTCAAATACTAATAAGAGCGAAGAAATTAATGATCGATTTCTACTTGCTGTGTTTGCTCTGTGTCGCTGCCATAGTAAACGATATCTGCCGAAAAGACTGACGACATGTGACTGTTCGGCTCCAGGAAATTCTAGTCAAAGACTATTCTGTTCCAAAATGAATACTTGGACTTTTGTCTTTTTTTTTTCAGGAATCAGCAAGCTGCCGTGCCCAAACGGAGGTAGAGACAACGGTACCAGCTCCCCCATTGAGAAGCGACAGTAGGGCCGAGCCAGGTGATATGTATCATATGGCTTGGATGTGGTGTAACATCTTAAAGCAGACCTCGGACGTTGTGTATCAACAGATTGAATGTTTTTGGTCAGTGAATCTTCATAGAATTTCGAATCATCCTATGTGCTTTTTAAGAGAGGCAACCGGTTCGCATACAACCAACTGCCACATGGTTCTGCAAAGTCCTCTGTACTAGCCACTGTAGCACTTTCTGTAACCGCCGTTGAGGACAAAGCCAACATGTGTGTAGGCGGTATCATCGTATGAGCTGCTGACTATGTATGTTGACATAAAGATTCTCCAAATAGCATGATCCGTATTAATTAACGGCTACATTCTAGCAGCATCTGCAGTAAACGTACAAAGTTGGAACTCAGCCGCTCACTTATTGACCAGGGATGCAACCTGGACCGAGTTCATGCGCGCGTCGACTACAATGCGTTTTATATATCCATCAGACAGGTAGACATTGACCTCTTTGAGCTGCTTTTGGCAAACCATGCGCAACTTGATCGCATTATGGGCGATCTTTGTCTAATTTGCTGGGCGGCAGAGACCTCTCCTGGCCATCGCATAGCCGAATTCGTCAGACAGATACCGGAGCAGGTCAGACAGATGTCAGAGCAGCCCACGGACCCTGGTGTTGAGAACATGCATGAGCGCAGAAGTGCTGTTCGTCAGGTCGTCAAACGGACATGTAATCATGATGAAGCGCTCATATGGGCTGCTGTCAATGGTCAGGTTGACGAACTGGAAATCTTGGTCGACAAAGGCGTCGCGATCAATCCCTTGGCTACTGGTCCAAGGCGGGATCTCCGCATGCGCATGATCGATTACTTTGGAAATCCTCTATGTGCCTCACTGGCCTCTGAAAATATGGAAGGCGCTCGCTTCCTTATTGAACGTGGTGCTCATGTGAAGCCACTAGCTGCGACGATGCCTCTCAATTGCCCGCTTCTCGTCGCGGCATGTTATGGAAACGTCGAAGGCGTCAGACTTCTCATTAGTAGCGGTGCTGAGGTAAATGAGATGATCCCGAGGAGCACCATGTATGGTAGTGCGCTGCTGGCGGCTGTCGACTTTAATCAGATGGACTGTGCTCGGTTTTTGGTCGAGCAAGGTGCGGATGTGAATGCCCAATTTGAGCATGGCGTTTATGGCAACGCTTTCACAGCCGCCGTCTTCGCGTATAGGCCCAATCTCGACATGGTCAAGTTCCTAGTTGAGGAACATAATGCTGAGCCGATTTTTCGAAACTATTGGCCGCGCGACACGGAGAGGGACCACTGGCGGGAACGTGAACACCGGCGGGAGGAACACGAAATTGAGGACAGGAAAGAGGTGGTCAAGTACCTGTTACATCAGTTCAGGTCGATGCTAAAGCATTCCTTAATGCAGGAATTTTGGCCGAAGAGATGCCTCTCGGCACAATAGCAACTGTGGACGAACAGCCTTCGACTGATCTGCCATGGGATGTATGGTGGCGTGCCCGTGGATGGAGTTCAGTACATGAGTTGATAAGTGGAGGATTGAGAAGGCACCCTGGGAGTCGTTGATGGCTTTTGCGAAAGAGATACGACTAGAGACCTTGGCATTTACCTTGCTGAAGTTGCGAGGGGTCCCCCTGCTGAGTCGCTGTCTGTGGACGCTTGCAAGCTGATGCCGACACCATTTATGTTACTGGATCAAAAAGTCTCGTCCATTACTGGAGGAAGTGGACATGCAGCAGAAGCCACTCCCACCCACAGATCCAGTGCCTCCGGTGACAAGGTGACGGAACGCTCCTCACTGCCACGAGCACAAGTCTCTTGATAGGAAGAAGGCGCGCAAGCATGGAAACGCGGAGATCTAACCATCTCAAGTCTTGAATATATAAAGATATACACTCGCAATGAAAAAGAAAATTCTACAGCGCTCAGCACTGCAATAACATAATATAGTCGCAAAGCATGAACCAACACGCTTACTTATAAATAATCCCCTTCTCTGACTAAACCAAGCCAAAATATTATAATAAAAAATAGTCCCGTTGTCGTCTACACTTGCCCATGCGTCATTAGCCCGCCGCCGGCCATCGCCCCCCTCGCCGTCTCCGCCTCCTCCAGTGGCAACTTGGCCCCCTCCGCGAGCACCTTCTCCCTGTGCCACGCGCCGACGAACATGCCCTCCGGGTCGACCTCGTCGCGCACCCGCCGGAACGCGTCCAGGCGCTCTCCGTACAGCGCCTCCAGCTCCGCGCGGCCGGCCTCGAAGTTCTTGGCCCAGTGCGGCCGCCCGCCCATGTCGCGCATCAGCCACTCGAACGCCTCGTAGTAGCGCCCCCGGCAGGGCGGGTCGCGCCCGTACGGCCGGTACAGCGTCGCGTTGAGGTACAGCGTCGGCCCGTCCTCGACGGTCGGGTCGAGCAGCGGCCGCGGCGCCTGGGTGAGGGAGGTGTCGCTGACGCGCACCTCGACCGGCGCGTGCACGTACAGGCCCTCGGCGGAAAAGGGGATGTTGTGCGGCACGTAGTCCGGGTCCGCGGGCGTGAGCCGGTTGAGCCAGGAGCGCAGGCGGCGGAGCGCCTCGGGGCCCTTGGCGAGCGGGATGGCCCATTCGTTGACGAACTGCGAGTACAGGCAGTTCATCAGCAGGGCGTGCGCGCCGGGCTGCACGCCCGAGGTGGCGGAGCCGTCGGCGAAGCCGTACTGCATGCCGAAGACGAAGCGCTCGACCCAGGGGAGGATGCGCGGCGCGAACTGCGCCAGCCACAGCAGGTTGTGGTACACGTAGTACCCGAGCGCGCCGTCGTAGTAGCTCTTGCGCGGCTCCCGCGGCGGCTCCTCGGTCTTGTCCGCCTGCCAGACGACCGCCCGCCGCGTGTGCGGGAACCACCACACGCGGACAAACTCGGACTGCGTCCACAGCGAGCCCGCGCCGCCGACGCCGTCCTCCCACGCGGACAGCATCTTGCGATCGGAGTCGATGGTCTGCCGCCAGCGCAGGGTGAAGGCGGGCACGGCGCGCAGCGTGACCTCGACGACGACGCCGAGCGCGCCGAGCGACAGCAGCGCGGCGCGGAACAGGTCCGTGTTGGTCTCGGCGGAGCACGCCACGGTGCGGCCGTCGGCGAGGGTGACGCGCAGCGCGACCACGTCCTCGGACATGAGCCCGTGCGCGACGCTGCTGCCGTGGGTGCCGGTGGCGATGGCGCCGGCGATGGACTGCTCGTTGATGCTGCCGAGGTTGGGCATGGCCAGGCCGTGGCGGTCGAGCTCGGCGCAGAGCGCGTGCAGCCGAATGCCGGCGTCCATGACGACGAGGCCGGTGGCGGGGTCGACGGAGTGCACGGCGCGCAAACCGTCGAGGTTGAGCATCCAGCTGGAGGTGCAGGTGAGGTGGGAGGGGGAGTGGCCGCAGCCGGTGGTGACGAGGCGCCGGCGGCAGAGGCGTGCGAGGGAGACGGCGCGCTCGACCTCGGCGACGGTCTCGGGCTGGATGTAGAGCTCGGGGAGCGAGGAGAAGGTGCCGGCCCAGGTGCGGTGGACGTGCCCCGGGCGGGCGCGGAAGGGCGCGACGGAGGAGGACGGCGCCTCGTTCATGGCGGCGACGGCGGCGGGATGCATCTCGGCGGACGGTCGGCTCTTAGAGTATGTTGCGAGGTGTGTTCGTGGAGAGATGCCGACCGTGCGTTGTCGACGCGTTTATCGACCGCGTTCGAACACCCGTGGGTGAGGAGAGTTGAAGTCGGGACACTCGGGTGGTCGGACGCGCTTTTCCTTCACGATGCTCGGCATACGGCGGGGCTTCTCAAGGTGTGTGCATCAGCTTTTTTTTATCACCACAACTGATAAGGCTTAGCCCGTAAGTCGCCATCGTAGATGGTATGACCATGGCAAGATGGGCCTATAGATTGGTCGTTATGGCGCAAGGTTCGACACAAGTGGGCCAATGAGCAATGGGATGGAAGGAAGGCGATGGACAGCGTGGGAGGTGATGAGTAGTCAATTTCATGCCTGCAAGATGCAAGACATCGATGATGGGCTTGACTAGCGTGGCGGCTGAGATCGCGGGCTGTGGCAAGATTAGCAGCGAGCTTGGGAATCAGGAGGGCTGGCGGAGGAGAAACAGGAAGATGGAGGAGGAAAGTGAGTCGAGAAGCTTATTTACCAAAATAGGCAGCTGGCCCTCAACAAAGAAGCCCGGTTGGCTAAGTGGTATAGCGTCTCACTAGTATTTATACGGTGAAATGAGAAGATCATGAGTTCGATTCTCATACTGGGCAACCAACTTTGGTTGCAATTCATTTTTGCTTCTCCTCGAATGAAACCATGCTGATGAAGTGAAAATACTTTTTGCATTTTGTCCCTGTCAGCTATTTCTCTTTTGCTGCTTGCTACTTGCTACAACCAATCGCCCAATTCCAGGCAGTCTTTATGATTGTAATCTACGCCCCCCCTAAGGGTCTTGACTGCTAAGCAGTGCTACCTTTCGTCGGCCCTTGCCCAACCGGCGTCGCAGATCCACTGCTCTCCTCCGCCTTGACTGCTTCACCATCAATGACCTGTCGCTTCGGCAGACGACCGCCCCGGAGCATCATCGTCGTCACCCTGATCAGCGTCTCGCGGCTCTCCCAGGCCGGGTACACGCCGACGGCGAGCAGCGAGAGGAAGATCCACGCGATGCCGACCGACACCCAGCCGGTGAAGAAGGACTTGGAGAAGATGTACCGCGAGCCGTACATGGGCATCGGCCAGAGGACAAGCAGCGAGACCGCCCTGGATCGTTGTTAGTATCAGGACAAAGCATAGAAAGGGGTCCAGAAAAACCTACAATATGGTGGTGACGGTGAGCGAGATCTTAAACGCACGCGACAGCTTCTCCTCCTCCTCCTCCTGGCTGGCCCGGGCCCGGCGCTCCGCCTCCCGCTGCGCCTCCTCGTCCAGCCCGGACGCCGCGATCAGCTCGCGGTCGTCCGCCTGCCGGATCAGGCCCATCGACTTCCAGTTGTACTTTTCGAAGCCGCCCACCACCGTCGCCGCCGTGATCATGACCAGCGGCGCGAACAGCGCCGTCACGTTGCCCGCCAGCATCGGCGTGTTGGACCCCGTGCACTCGATCGACAGCGCGCCGCACGACTTGCTCGCCGTCACCAGCCACGCCGCGATCGCGCACGCCGTGCCGAACACGGGCGACAGCGTCGCCGCCCACCGGTTCTGCCCGTCCCACAGCAGCGTCAGCGTCGCCGGGATGACCGCCGCGCTGATGAGCACGCCCATCAGCAGGTACAGGTAGCCCATCGAGATGCCGTTGAACCACAGCCCGACGGAGATGCAACAGATGATGGCCGCGTAGACCACCATGCACACGTGCGAGATCCAGATCAGGCTGCGGCCGCCGGCGTTGGGCCGGAAGTAGGTGCGGTACACGTCGTAGGTGAAGATGGATGAGGTGGCCACCAGCTCCGAGTTGAAGCTCGAGGTGACGGCCAGGAAGATCATGACCAGCGTGGCCGCGGCGCCGCCCTTGCCGAGCAGCGCGACCGCGGCGTACGGCAGCGCGAGACCGGCGGACACGTCCGCCTCGGTCATGCGCTCGGGGTAGGTCGGGAAGCGCGGGCTGGACTCGAGCGCGAGCGCGGCGAGGCCGAGCGTGGTGGCGGTGACGAGCGGGATGGGCAGCCAGGCGAGGCCGCCCATGACGTAGCCGGGCAGCGCGTGCGCCGGGTGCGCGGCGATGGCCTTGTTGAAGTAGCCGTTGTCGAGGAAGACGGTGCCGAAGTTGCCGACGATGTTGATGACGAAGAAGGTGACGCCGCCCGACGACCGCATCGTCAGGTAGCTGCCGCCCTCGTTGCCGGGCACCGGGTGGCGCTCCGCCGCGGCCACCAGCAGGTCGTACACCGCTCCCGGGCTGCCGAGCACGTCCGACGTCGCGTACGTGGTCAGCGCGAAGACGATGATGATGATGAGCACCACGAGCCCGTGGATGTAGTCGGTGATAAAGGTGGCCTTGAGGCCGCCGACAAAGGTGTAGGCGACGACGGGCACGGGCATGAGGAAGATGGCGGCGACGGCGTTGACTCCCGTCAGGGCGTTGATGGTGGCGGCGCCGCCGGCGATGAGCATCAGCGAGACGAGGACGTTGGTGGCGACGCCGTAGAGGATGAAGACGAAGTGGGTGACGGTGCCGTAGCGCGCCTTGACGGCCTCGAGGAAGGTGTGGGCGTTGGGGGCGCGCCGCTTGAGGGTGATGGCGAGCGTGGCGAAGAGCAGGATCTGCACGGTCGCGCCCGAGGCGTACCAGAAAGGGCCGGATACGCCGTAGCGGTAGCACACGCCGGAGCTCTGCAGCAGCGTCGCGGCCCAGGTCCACGAGGAGACGACGGCCGAGGCGACGAGTCCGGACTTGACGGTGCGGCCGGCCGTGGTGAACATCTCCGAGGTGACGACCTCGTTGTTGTAGCGCTTGAGGATGTGCGTGAGGGTGATCTGGGCATGTTAGAGGCGGTCGATGAGAGAAAAAAAGGGGATTCGTTACCATGAAGATGGCAAAGGCAAAGCCAACGCCGAGGACGATGCCGTAGCCATAGCCCTGGCTCAGCGCCGGAGGCACCGTCTGTGTCATTTTGGACGTCCTTTTACAATTTTACCACGAGCCAACTAAATCTGCGAACAAAAAATTAACTTTATTCAACAAGATGAGACACCATTTCTTATATATACGCCGCAGGCTGAAAGATAAGGTTCCTCCCGACCACGTCCCCCGGCCACTAACACGGCTTTTCCTTCAACAACCCAGCCACAAGACACCCTGGATAACCATCCCAAGAGCCGACATCGCCCGAAAAGAACCATACGACAAATAAACTCGAGCACCGTTTATCGGCCAACGACAAATCCCCCCCTTGCGGAGGATAAGATAACAGAGACAAGTCTGGGGTGGAGGAGCCTTGCGCTTCGTCGGCACATGTGGGGGGGCTGCCATTAACTTGGACTGGACTGATAAGGATTTTGGGTGATGCGACATGCATTGAATCAGCCCCAGCCACGAAAGCCCCGAAACAATTTGGAAAAGAAAAAAGAAACAAGACAATTGGACAATTTGGTGTTCTGATCCGCCATGTCCTTCGGGAATTTAAATCAACATGTGATGTGGCCGAGGATAAGAACCGCCGACAGGAGCACCACTTGCTGGGCCTCGAATGGCCAAGCTTCAAGGCGGTGGATCCTGGGGTTTCTTGGTTATCTCTGAGCGCTCTGATACGCGGAGATGGACAGGCAGACACAGCGTCCTGGGAAAAGCGACGGGACGAGCAGGGTTATGGACAGAAAGGGGGGAAAGTTTGCTGTTTTGAAAGAAACTCAAAGTTAACCAACGACGAGAAAAAACTGAAATAAATATCTATACAAAAAGGATGAAAAGATGCAGCGCTCAACGCGGCCTAGGTTAGTATGCAAGTTGGTGTAAGCTGGCTGATGGTAGGAGATCAAAGATTGTTGCACCTGGCGGGGGGAGGGCTGAGATACGACGAAAATTTCACCTCCTCTTGCGCTTTGTGCCTCGCGCGGGAGTCTTTGAGCCTTCAGAGCTAGTCGTCGCGCCTTTGGCCGCAGCGGCTCTCGTCGCGCCTTTCGCAGCAGTTCTCGTGCCTCGAACCGAAGTATTTGCGTCTTTGGCCGCTGTCCTGGCACCCTTGGCAGCCGTCTTTGCACTGGTTCCAGCCAGAGTCTTGGTGTCTTTAGCCGCCGTCCTTGTCGTGCCTTTAGCAGTAGCCTTTGCGCCTTGAGCCAAAGGCTTCGTCGTGCTTTTGGTAGCAGCCTTCACGCCTCGAACAGAAGTCTTGGTGTCTTTGACCGTCGTTCTTGTTGTGCCCTTGGCAGCAGCATTCACACCTCGAGCCAAAGGCTTCGCCGTGCCCTTAAGACCAGCCTTTGGGCCGCGAACCATAGACTTAGTAGTGTCTTTAGCTGCCGTCTTTGCACCTCGGGCTGCTGGCCTAATCCCCTTAGCCGTAGTCTTGCCCTTGCTTGCCGTCTGCTTTGCTGCCGCCGCTGCCTCGCGGGCACGACGCTCCTGCTCTTCCTTCTCTTCCTTCTCGGCCAGCTCCCTCTGCTGCTTTTCCTGCATCTTGAGAACCCTGGAGCTCCTCCGAGTTGGTTCCGCCGACGATTTGATCCTTCTCGCCGTAGTCTTGACCTTGGCGGCCGCTCTACTGTATCTCGGGGGCGGCTCCGTGGTCTTTCCCTCCCGCTTGAGCGTCTCATGCTCTTCCCTTTCTTGGACAAAGTCCTGCAGCCACCATGGAAAAAATTCCAGCGCCGACTTCTCCGGTGGCTTCGGGCCAAGGCGCTTGTACTCATCGCGTTCAAATGGCGATAAATCCTCCTCCAAGGCGTCCGCGTCATACTCCTCGAACTCTTCGGGTTCTGGAGACGGGCTCTCGTGGGGCCATTTCCAGCCCGGCCTTACTGATGGCCGGTGTAAGTCCCATTGAGGCTTCCACAGGCCTTGCTTCTCCCACTGTGCGCGCATGACTCTTTGGAGAGGTCGCGGCAGGTTGGCGCGGCTCATCTGTCGAGCCGTCAACCTGCTAGCGCGCTGTATTTCTTCAGCGAGGCAGAGGCTGAACTGGAACCAAGGGCGCGATGTGATGAAGGAGTCCCTCTCGCCGGCCGAGCTGTCGCGAGAAGGGTTACGGCGCGGGGGAGGGACTAGGTGTTCCCCACGCTTTAGCCCGCGGCGTAGAAGGACAGCTCGCCAGGCAGGATGAGTCTCGTCATGGGGTATGTCTTGTTTTGCCCATTCCCATTCCAATATTTTACCATCGTCGCCGCGAGTACAGCTGTGCCACGGAATTCCCTCAATGTGGTGGTCATCAGACTTGAGCGTACCCCAGTCGTCGTTCCATACGCCTAATGCCTGCCAGCGTTTTCTCACGGCGCTACGCGCAAGGAGATGGAGGCGATGTTCGTGGACATGAGATCTCAGTAAGTAGGTGAGCGGGGGATCGGGCCCAGGCACTTCGAAAGCGTTCTCTAAGTATTTCAATTGACCGCGGTGTTCTCCCCATATCTTCCTGCCGGCGTAGTAGTGCTGAATTGCGATTTCTGCCACCGTTTCGATCTCCTCGTCAGTGAGAGGCGCGTCCATAATTTTTTGAAGATCGCGGTCCGGCAAGTAGCCAGGGTCGAGGTCCGGGTCGTCCTCCGTCGATGACGCGTATGGCGGAGGAGACTCGGCATCAAAACGACCACGCTCTCTGGCGAGCAATGCTGAGTTGGCTTCCAAAGCCTCAAGGACCGGGACAGCGCTGGACTCGACTGCTCGTCGCAGGGTGCCTGGGTCTTCAAATAAGGCCATTGCAGGAAAGGGATGTCGCGATGTTGCGGTGGTGAGTTTGGCGAAAGGTTCTGTGGCCGGAATACCCCAATGGTGCCTATGTTAATAAAAACGCAACCGTCGAGGGGTTCAGGAGGTAGAAATGCATGTTGATGGCAGAGGGAAGAGCCTGAGACCCGAGCTGGCAGGCTTTGTGCAGTTGCTGCTTTGTTACCATGTCCTGCATGCACCAGCCACCAACCACCTACCTTCTTTATTGGCGCCGCGCCCCACCCCTTCCTGACGGGCTCGGCGCCTAGAGCTGGGCAGCAATTGGTATCTATTTTCATCTCACCATGCATGCAGCTTGCATCTCGTCACACGTCGAGCTGCCTTTCCGGCGCTTCCCCTCAGTAATAATGGTCGCTCCAGCCCAAACTCTAGGGCACCGCCGTGTCCATGTGTTCTCAAGCACTCGCCAGCACCCTCAACAAGACAAAGACGACGTTGTACGAAGCGCGCACGAGTTGCGATGGAGGCACAGGACAAGCCGCCACACGAACGCACCCTCTTCCACCTGATCCCCGTCAATGACAAGGCCCGTTCGGTTCTTGATGACGAAAGAAATCTCAAATTTGTCTCGTACTGCACACCAGCGCTTGGGCGCGCGAGGCTCGGCCTTGAAGTCGGCTATCACAACTCGCAAAGAGTTAGAGCGGAGCATATTGCAACACTCGGTCGTGAGGGTGACTTGGTCATCCACGATGATAGGGTGTCTAGAAAGCACCTTACGTTTGAAGTGTTGGGTCAGACCGCGCCTGCTATCTGTTTGAGAGTTCAACGACCTGTCACTGAAGAATCCGATGTCGCAGCAATGTTGCCCACAATGACTGAAGCTGCGAACGAATTAGAGAACCCGTTGATTCCCGTCACGGAGGCTCTCATTCTTGACTATCCAAGCAACTACATCCTCGAAATTGCTGGATACAGATTTCGGGTTAGCTGGTGCTTTCCAGCTACATTCAAGGGCGTGAGGGCAAAGATCATAGAGCAACACGCCCAGGCGCTTGAAGAAGCCCGCAATTATGTTCCAAGCAGCAGCAAGGAAACAATCCGCCCCACGACCACCCAGACACGTTACATCACAAGACACAAATCGAAGACAGCGCCGCCAGTGCAAGAGAACGCGGCCTACCGTACCCGGCTCGACGCTGGCTCGTTTGGCATGGTTTATTCAAGCGCGGACAGGGCAACCGGTCAATCAATAGCCGTGAAAGCCATCAACCTCTCAAAAGACAACATAGAGGAGGAAAGAGCTCAGGTCAACGCAGAGCTGAAATTACTGAACCGTTGTAATCACGTACGTATCCTACCGAGATTCTCGCCCTGGCACACCGCAGCGTCTAATGCTTGATGCAGGCTCACATCATCGAATTGCTAGGCTTTTCAGACTTGATGCGTGACGCGATCGACTGCTACATGCCTTTACGCGCAGGAAACCTGTTCGGCCTCGCCACAAAACGTAAACTTGTGGCCACGCCGCTGTACAGGCAGGTCCTTCGTCAGATTCTCAGCGCTCTGGACTTTCTCGAGGTGAATAGGATCTGCCACCGCGACGTGAAGCCGAACAACATCTTGTACGATGTCGTCGACTCGGAGAAGGGGCTCTACCACTTCCAGCTCGGCGACTTTGGCTCGGCGAGCTACGTCAACGCACCCAGGGCGGTGTGTGGCACGTGCATCTACTGGGCACCCGAAATCTCCAAGGGCGAGTACCAAGGCTTCGGCGTGGACATTTGGGCCCTGTACGTGAGCCTGGTGCACGTCCAGCAGGGCAGTGGCTGGCCCGGCCCTCCACCCACGCCGGCGGAGCAAGTACACGCGATGGTGCGCAGCAACGACTACTTCCCCGACTGGCGCGTAATGGCTAGGGAGGACCCGCGCTATCGGGCGACGGCGGCACAGTGCCTACTCGAATGGTTCAACGGCGATGGTCTGAGCCAGCCTGCGTCGCAGGTCTGCCCAATACCGGTCCTGGAAGGGGAGCTGCCGCTGCCGCGCTGGTCGATGCGCCACGGAGAATCTCTTCTCACTATGGAGCCGAGCGTCGCCGGTCCGTCCGCAGCCGACGGACATAAGGGTCACCCCGAAGTCAGCGCGCAGGACCGCCGCAAGGGCAAGCAGTCGGTGCGCAGACCCGCCGTCGCCGTCTCCGCCGCTGGTCCGACCGCGGCCGATGGACGTGAGGAACACTCCGGAGTCGCCGCACGGGACCGTCGCAAGGGAAAGCAGCCGGTGCGCAAAACCCGCGCACCCGTCGGCGCGGGCGACCGCAAGCGAAAGCTGGCCAGGCTGCGGTCCCCATCGCCTATGCAGTCAGTCGTCTGGGACTTCCCCTCGGCTGCGCAAAACGCGGCGGCTCTCCACCCATCGACCGTGCGCTCCATTGAGGACGTGGTCATGGGTGGGATGGAGGAGGACGTCATGTCAGTCGGGGGACATAACTTGCGGCCTCGACGCTGAGAAGCAAGGCGGGCCTTTTCCTTTTGAGTGCGTCCTTCCGCCTGCGTCCTTTTGTGTGCCTGCGTTTGTGTGTTGGTGCGTGTGCTGCTGGTACGGGCCAGAACGCAAGTCTGTTGTCAACGATCATGATGGTCCATTACATGCTAGATATGCGAAAAAGAAGATCGCCCTATATAAATGTGCGAACTCAAACATCTACACTTCTATGAAGCCTCTGCTGGACTCATTCCTGCTACAATTTTTGACGCGTCAACTCTCACAGCCTGTTAATTCTCCAAGGCAAGCCAGTGGCAGTTGAGAAGATAAAGAGCCAGGTCAACCCCCCATATCCCGTCATGTAGACATTGTCAGTCTCACCAACATCATTTTCGCAAGCTGTATTCATAGTAAACGCCGTAAATGAGTATGCTGTACAGATCTATGCCGGGGTATCTCATGACTGTAATCTTACAAAAGCCAGCCGTCCACCGTCCACCGTCCACCGTCCACCGTCCACCGTCCACCGTCCACCCGCTCACCCTCAGCTCACCCCTTGAGCAAGCCCTCCTCGAACCGCGCCGCCCACTCCTCCGCCAGCCCCTCCATATCCGTAGCCCACGCCTCCCTCCACTCCCTGCCCTCCCTGCCCGTCTCCGCCGCGACCGACGTCACCAGCTTCCCCTCCAAGCCGCACGGCACGAAGCGCGCCCACGGGTTGACCCCCTCGTCGTCGCCCGCCACCGGCACGTGCACGTTGAGCGCCACGCCCAGCGCGGTGACGTGCCGTCGATGGTGCACGCCCAGCGCCGCGATCTTGCGCTCCCGGCCCCCCGCAACCCACACCCCGGGCTCCTCCGGGTTGGTGTACGTGTCGAGGGCGAAGCGCGCGGCGAGCAGCGCGCGCGTGGCGTCCTCGAGGAGACGCGCGTACGAGGACACGCCGAGCCGGGCGGAGCGCATGTCCAGCACGGGCCAGAGGACGAGCTGCCCGGGGCCGTGGTAGGTGGTCAGCCCCCCGCGGCTGGTCTGCCGCACCGAGGGCGTGTACTGGTATCGAGACTTTGCGTGGTCGACGGTGAGCGGGCGGGCGAGGCGGGCGGCGGCGGCGGGCGAGGGCGCGGGCTGCCGCCGGCCGAGGGTGTAGGTGGGCAGCGCCTGGAAGCTGAGGAGCTGCGGACGGGGCGCGGGCGAGGAATCGCCGGCGGCCTTCCAGGCGAGGAAGCGCGCGCGGTGCTCTTCCTGCACGGCGGCGGCGAAGTCGTAGTGCACGAACGGCGGCGAGGAGGAGTGTGCGGGCTTGAGGTGGTGGTGCTGGAGGAGGGAGAGGGCGCGGCGGCCGGCGGCGACGGGAGGGGGTGGTCGTGATCGAGGAGATGAGGTGTGGAGGAGGAGCGATGGGCTTTG
The DNA here is from genome assembly GCF_001636725.1 of Cordyceps fumosorosea ARSEF 2679. Taxonomy (NCBI): domain Eukaryota; kingdom Fungi; phylum Ascomycota; class Sordariomycetes; order Hypocreales; family Cordycipitaceae; genus Cordyceps; species Cordyceps fumosorosea. The sequence goes on along the minus strand of NW_017387324.1, from coordinate 131,182 downwards.
CGGCAGAAGCCGATGCGCTCGCTTCATGGCGCGCGGATGTGTGGTGTATGTCGGTGGAAGATGTGGTGGGAGAGCGAGTTGGAAATTGGCGACGTCAGAGTGGCTGCGTTTTTTCTTGGGGTCGCGCTTGGTCCACCGGCGGCCTGCGCCGGCTCAACGCTGAGATGGGTGCAGTGCAACAACGTGTACAATTTTAGTAAAAGACTGTCTTCTTTTGGCAATAAATCTCAAGTATCTTCGATTTCGCTCAATCAGCCAATCTTAGACATGCATGGATGGTTGTGCGTAGATACCATGTGGTATGTCCATTGCTCTGATGTAAGACCATTTGCCCTAAATTGGCCAATGTCCGCTGCAAAGATACGTAGGCTCTATGCTGTTAATCTAAAAGTGTGAAAAGAGAATGAAGCGTTGTATTCACTCTCATTTCGCCAACAGCAAACGCTTAAAGCAAAGGGGCTCCCGGGCGGAAAAACACAGATGGCCACAGTGCGCCTGTTGGTATAGGGTACGGTTGGTTATTGGCTGGCTCTCCGGCCCGGCACGGCCTCACCTACGCCATCATCTGATGCACATATGATGATCTAGATCTGGGACAATGAGAATTGGCGTCAAGGTCCCGCCGATACCTGACCGCCCGGGGACTTGGCTGATGAAGTCGCTGACATCAAAAGCAGACCCGGGGCTGCCGACTACGATGCGGGGAGGAGATGCGCAGGCTAGGAAAAGTTAAGCAGCGCACTTGCGCAAACACGGTACGGTGAAACCGTTCGTGGATCTACTTAGGCTGCGTCGTTGAATATTAACGTTTGGCTGACCGGGGATGAGAGAACGGGACGACGTCATATCTAGGCCTCTAGTGCGCAGGACAAGGTTTCCGACTCACAACTGGGAAGCCATCGACTGCAATGCTTCTCCGGGGTAAAGAGTCTGTGTACGAGTGTCTTTGTAAATAGTTTGGATTGGCTTTTATTACTTGGCGCGATGAATGTTCCGACTTTTAGAGGTAGAATAGGCCGCGGAGAATTGCAGGTGCCAAGAACGCTGAGCGTGGCTAAGCTCGGCATCGTGTGCCGTCGACTGCGGATCCATTTGTGGTGACATTTTTTTTCGGGGTGGTGCTGTGCCTCGATGCATGACGACAACTTTCTGGGGGTCTGTCGATTTTTTCTCGAGGGTCTTTTCCTTCTTCTTCTTTAAAGCGAGGCACGCGTTGATATGCGCCCAATGGAGAGTTGGCTTGGGTGGGCAGTGGCTCAGCTGGATGGACAGCTGCAGAGTGTGGCTTGAATGCCGGCACTTGAAGATGGGATATAAGTTGCCAAAAAAACCGACTTGTCGTCGTAATGACAGCCACCAAGATGCCACGTTGGGAGGCATACGTGGTGTCAGCCCAGAGGCGGGGAGGTGAGGTGGCTGACGGTAGAGGTCTGACGGGGGGGAGAGAAGCAGTCTGCTTGGACGTTATAGCAAGACGGAGAATAGAACTGTACATAGATTCACTTCTGCAGATAAATTTAGTTTGCTGCTGAATCGAGTAGAGGCGCAGTCGGACGATGGAGCAGGAATAGCTACCAGAGTGCAAGCTGGGATGGCCGGTCAGGCTTGGCACAGCAACGAGGTGAAATGGTACGCTGCACCTTGTAAGAGTGGCTTTGGTGGTGACCAAACTCCATGACATCACCGCACACCTGGTGCCAACATGGTTCCGTGGGTAGGAAGGCAAGCTTTGGCTTTGGCTTTGCGCTACCAAGTTATAAGTAAGTAATAAATGTGGCTGCTGGGGGATCCCGAGGTAGCGTGACCAGCTGGCTCTGGATTGGCAAGATTGATTTTTCCAGAAATCAACTGTGACGAGGGAACTGCGAGGAAATTTGCCTTGTCGGCTCTTACTTTGGTGCTTTGGTGGTACCTGTGAGCCTGTCTACCTCACCTACCGCCGAAGTAGCAAGGCCAAGGTCAGCGTTACCACCCTAGCTGACACGTTGGACTTGCAACTTGCCAACCAAGTTGAGCAGAGGAGATTATAAGTAGTTGGCTAGCTGGCTATTTTTTCCCTCTTCTCTTCCTGTGCCAATTCTTGTGCCCAGAGAACTGGGTGCCCTTGGGTTGGTCGCCGCGGCTCTGGTGTCGTCATCATCAGCTCCACAGCCCAGAAAGCAACCGCAGCAAAAGTTTAATACAGGCGATGCTTGCGGTGTCTTCTACGATACAGATCGTTCATCGCTTTCAATAAAAAAAATCAAGGTGAAGCACTTGAGAACTTGTTTCAGAATTGTGTGAAACTGTGAATTGAGTTGTCGCGTCGTTGTTTGGAAATTACATGTCATCCTGGGCAATTGGGGCTAGGGGTTATGGGGAGAGAGGGTGCTGTAATCTGGTACTGGCGATGGAGCTCTCCGATGACGCTAGGAGTCTTGGAATTCAAGAAAAATTTAAGCGGGAAAAAGAATAATTAAAGAAGCGCGCCAAATCAAGGAAATCCAGCACGCAGGTCCACCTGATGATGCCTGTTGCAGTTTAGCGGTACCGGCTTGCGCAGCTCGATCGAGTGGCTTGCCAGCGAACTTCAGGTTGGACATATGGACAAGTACACGCGGCGACCTACGGGGAGGCGGAATCAGTGAACACAATCAGTGGCAGCTGGAATAGAATATCAAGCCGACATAAAAACAACTGAAAAGTCTAGAAATAAAACGCAATTCATCATCTGGATGTACATCACCATTGTCGCCGGTTCGTTGCCACCGAACCCCCCTTCCCTACCTACCTGGCCACCCCAGGAGCTCCAAGGCTCCACACGCTAAAACATAAAGCTCACTGCACTGCACAGCAACTCCAGTACTAGTACCACTGCCACTGCCCACTGCCAACTCCAAGCTCATAAAAACAAAGCCTTCACCCTCCTGTTCCCTGGTCGTCTTCCCTCCTTCCTTTTTCCACCACCCATTCACATCGCCATTCACACACCTGGCTAGATCCCGTGAAACACAACACATTCTCATCCGTTGCCGTTTTACCTTTTGGCTTTCACCATGGCAAAGAGTAAGTCCTTCAATCCCTCAAACAACAACACCGTCTCTCGTTGCTCTTGCTGGCGGCGCGCGCCAATCGGGTCTGCGCCTATGACGCCAGAGCTCGGGTAGCTTGGGAGCTTTGTCGATTATGCAAACAAACACCACCTACGACAACCACAAATCACGACGACATCATGCCGACAATCCCAATGATGCGCTCCCTTTTTATCTCAATTCTCTGCGCTTCACCCAATGCGCCGAATAGCAACCCCCGCTAACCACCACCGTCCAGACGCCCCCCTCGGCCTCGTCGGCCTCATCCTTATGGGCACGTCCCTCCTCTTCCTCTTCTTCATCATCCTCGCCGGTGTCTCCACCTCAACGCCCTTCAACAAGACCTACTTCCTACGCGCCGACACCTCGGGCATCGACGGCGCCCACGACGTCTCCCAGTGGACCTACTTCTACGTCTGCGGCGAGGGCAACACCGATTGCGGCAAGGCCACCGCCGCGCTGCCCTTTGGTCACGCCTGGAACAGTAACGCCAATAACGTGCCCGCCGGCATCGCCGGCTCCCACTCCGGTACCAACAACAAGTTCTACCTGCTCTCCCGCTTCGGATGGGTCTTCCTGCTGCTCGCCCTCTTCTTCGGCACCCTCACCTTTTTCAGCAGCTTCCTGGCCTGCTGCGGTCGTCTGGGCTCGGCCATTGCTACCTTTGTCAGCTTCTTCGCCCTGCTCTGCCACGCCGTTGCCTCGTCTCTCCTCACGTACGTTTTTTTCACTCCTCCCTTTTTTTCCATTCTGTGCGAACGTGCTCGTGTAACCACACTGTCACAATCGTCGTCGTCATCCCATCAACGAGCTAACATGTGATTTCCAGTGCTACCTATGCCCTCGCCCAGAAGAAGTTCAAAGCCGACAACCGCAGCGCCAAGCTCGGCACCTATGGACTCGGCTTCCTCTGGGGCTCCTTTGCCGCCCTGCTCATCTCTGTCGTCGTCTTCTCTGCCGGTATTCGCAAGGACCGCAGCAACCCCAGCGCTGGCGGCGGTCGTGGTCGCTTCTGGCGCCGCAAGAGCACTCGCAGCTACGAGGGCCGCCGCGTCAAGGACGAGTACAGCTAAATGCATGCTCATCTACTTGAAAACTTGTATCGACGGTTCAGCATGCGCATATCCGAAACTATGCGTAACTGCTGGACGGTAATGTCAAGAGCACGATACAAACGCCAGCCACGAAAAACAACTAAAAACAACTAAAACTATAGAGTGATGACGCCTACCCACCTGGCGAGTCAAGCCCTGGACTGACGGATGCCGCCACCGTCATCTCGTGGCCTTGGCTGTTTGTTTTTTTCTCTTATTCCATTTACTCATGCACATACAAAGAGAGACGGTCGTATCAAATACCTACTTCGTTTCGGGGCGGAACACGTTGATGATTTCTTGTTTTAGCAATGTCCTTTTTTTTTCTGGGACGCAAATGACTGTCATTATTGTTATGAGAGAGTTAGCAGGACTTGTACGAGATGAGGGAGGGGTCTGGGCGTAACTATGACGACGGGGTCATGGAACGCCACGCCCAACCAAGTTGGATGTTTCATGGGGTTTTAATGAGGAGGTAATGGCAATGTACTATGAAGTCTACTATGATATAAAGATTCTTAAATTTTGAGGATTCAAGTGATTCAATAATGTCACAGCTTCTAACCTTAGAACTCTTCATGCTGAGGAATTTGGTGATTGAATCATGTCACAGAATCTAATCATCGACAGAAAACAGAGTCATGGTCATTGATATATGTATTAGCCTCTTTGCGCTCCTCTTGTATTCTCATGCGCCTATATATGACATGATTTCTACCAAAACAAAGAAAGGACAGGGAACAAAAAGGAAAAAGGAAAACCCGACCATGATGATGATGATGGTAATAAAAATGATCAAAAACGTGCCTAGAATGAGAAAAAGAGCTGAAAAAAAATCAACTTATCATGATGTCCCTTTGACTTGATGCATTCATCTTGATCCGCCTCTTCCTTACTCAGACGCCGGGCTATTGAGGGGACTGACCGTGTTGAGCGGCGCCGCGTGCAGAGCCGGCCGACCCTCTCCTGACACCGCCGTCTTCTCGCCGGCGACGCCGGCGCCGTCCGCTTTGCGCTGCAGCACGCCGCGGACCCATTCGGCGACCTCTTCGTCCTCAGTGCCGGAGTGAAGAGCCATGCGGCCGACGCGCGCTGCCACGCGCTCCGCTTCCTCGCCCTCATCCTCCTCGGCCTCCTCGGTAATCGTCACCGGCTTGGACAGGGACGCCAGCCACGCGTGCTTCAGCATGGCCGCGTACGTCGGCCGCTTCAGCGGCACCTTGTTGGTGCAGCCCCGTACAAAGTCCTGCGCCGTTTCCGAGTAGCCGTCGGTGGGCAGTGTGGGTGGTTCGCCTTCGACAATGGCCTGTTTGATGGGTTAGCATGCAATCTGTTAAGAGTAAATCTAGGTCACCACTTACGTTTAATTGACCAAAAATCGTCGACGAAACTTCCGGTGGATAAGGATATCGCCCCATGGCGCATTCAATCACCGTCAGGCCCAGGCTCCATACGTCACTCTGCACGCTGTACGTGCCGTCCGCGTTGCCCGACTGCGACATGGCGCCGCCCGATATCCGCTCCGGGGCCATGTAGCTCTGGCAGCCAATGTTGGTCTTGGCAATACTCGCCACGAGATTGCCGCTGACGCCAAAGTCGCAAATCTTGACCTGCCCCCGCGTATTGACGAGGATGTTGGTCGGCTTGACGTCGCGGTGGATGATGTTATGGTCGTCCTTGAGGCACTTGAGCCCGTGGACCGTCGCATTCGTAATCTTGCGCAGGATGCTCTCGGGAATTCCTCCTTCGTACAGCTTGTCGATGGACCCGCCGTCCATATACTCGATGCACATGTAGACGGCGCCTTCTTGGTAAAAAGCGCCGTAAAAGTCAATGATGTAGGGCGACACGCACTCGTGCAGGATAACAAGCTCCTTGAGGATCGTGGTGAACTTGGCGTCGTCCAGCTCCAGTCGAATCTCCTTCATGGCCATGAGCATGCCTGTGGTGCCGTCGCTGGGCTCACCGTTAGCGGCGGCGGCGGCATCTTCGTTCTCGGTGTCTTCGGAGCGCGCCTGGTGCGCCTTGAAGCCAGAAAGACCTTGGCCGAAGCGAGGGGCTTTGCGCTTGGTGTGGCGGACCTTATAGACGGTGCCATAGTTGCCTTTGCCGAGCTCGCTCACTGTTTCGACCTCGTCCAGCGAGATCTTGAATGTTTGTCCGTTGGCGAAGTTGACGCCTGACTTGGTAATGGTCGCCGCGCCGTCAAACGTGATCCAGCCCTTGTCCGCATCAATGTACTTCTTAAAGTCATCCAGCTTTGAGCTAGGGGTCGAAGTGCTTGTGCTAGTGCTGCTAGGAGCGCCGCTGCCCATGTCGGAGAATTTTGGGGCGTTGGCACGTCGCATGCTGGGTGCTGGGCTGGCGGGTGAGGCTCCGCCGGCGCCCATGTCGGGAAGCTTGAGGCCGGCGCCGCGGCGATCCATCAGGGACGGCCGCGTGACAGCCGGGGCCGAGTTGACATGCATAACGGGCCCAGGGCGGACCATGCCTGCGGGCATGCGCGGCACGAGACCGTTTGGACTGGCGCCCATGGGAGACATGGGACTGGCCGAGCCAGGGGAGCTGGCGTTGGAGCTGGCCAGCTTCATACGGTCCTGCTGGAGGCGCCGGGCCTTGGCCAGCACGTTGGCATCGAGGGCGCCCAATCGTCCAGCGAGGGGCCCGGAGGTGGGAGTTGCGAGGCGGGCGGGATTTCTGGCATCGTCGAGGAGACCGCGTGCCGTCGAGCTTGTGTTCCGGCCGGGGGGATCCGAGACGGACCGCAGAGACGGGACTCGCTTTGGAGGGGCGGCGTCTGTGTTACCATCGTTGGTGAGGGTTTGCTCTTGCTTGGAGGGTAGGTCGGGAACTTGATCGTCCATCGACGGGCGCCGCTCCGTCTCTGGCGTGTCTGCCATGGTTTCTCGATTTATTCGTGTCGTAGTCTTTGCTGCATGTGCAGGCCGTTGGGCTGCGAGCTGGCTGAGAGCGGCGATTTGGAAGGTGGGGTTAAACACCACCGCGTCTTGATTGAGGAGAGAATAGAAGAGGGAGCGGGAGGGCACAGAGTCCTCCGTTAGCTAGCGCGGCGGCATGTGGTGATTGCGTTGGATATGGCGACTTGTTTTTTTTTTCTATATATGGGCGAAGAGAAAAGGCTCGTCTTCAGTGTGCGAGGCGACTCGTCCGTGTCGTGGGAGGCCGCGGCCAAAGGGTGGGATGTGCAATGCACGCCGGGGGTCGCACAGCTCGAGTCGGGCGTCTGATAGGGCGGCGTACTGGGCAGCAATGGAGATGCTTTCCTCTTTGGTCGATTCGGGAGTGATGGAGGACGAGAATTGGCGTTTCGGGCGAGAAGGTTTGTTGCTGTTTTGAGGTAACCTCTGTCGGGTGTGAGGGAGACGGAGAGAAGAGGGGGGGTTATGCTTGTCGGGAAAAAAACCACCAAGAGGAAAAAGACTAGGAGAAAAAAAAATAGAGAAATAGAAAAAGAAGGGGCTTTGCTACCTCGAAATGGTACCTTTGGCCCAACTATTGCCTTAGTTATCTCATTGAGAGGGGCTTTTTTGGACGAGGAAGGAGCCAAGGAGGGGCGTACCGGAGTATTGGGCGCAGTGGGGGCGCAGTTAGGCAAGGTACAAGGCAAGGTACACGCAGTCGGCAAGGTACAAGGCAAAGCATCGATTAATAAAGATTGGCAAACGTAAAACAGTAGCGGACTTTATGGAACGGTTGAAATGGGTTAACGGGGTGTTTGACGTATCTATTATACGCTGTTTCTACACCGTTACGCGGCGAGCTGCGCCGTCTGTACTCCGTAGGTACTTAAGAATATGCAGGAAAGCAGGTACCGGGTACCTCACCTTGATCACCATGGCAAACCTCGAATGTGCAATTTGACTGAGACTGATACAAACTGTCCTCACCATGAGACCAAATGCCCTCACCGCAAAACGTACATGTCTAAAACCGACCCAGGCTCTTACATCTCTTCTCTCTTCTCTCTCTCCCCGAATCTTCAGTAGCGTCAGGCACCAGTGACCAACGCTCTCAGAGTCTCCCAAGCCAGCCTCATGTGGGACGTGGCTTATCCTGCAATTTCGTAGCACGAGATTTTTTCACCAGTCATCATTATCCTCTCTTCGAATTTTTGACCTTGATAACATCATCGATTCTCTCCTTTCATTTCATTTTACGATTTCCTTTCGTCCCGTCCTCGCATATCCTCTTCCCCTTTCAAGCACCCCATCCGCGCATCACTGCTATCGTCTACGTCATGGCGTGGCTCAGCGCTCGCTGCCATTGGCCAACGACACGTTCTGTTTTATCACACATCACAAAAAAAAAAAGTCCATCGGTCGTTTGGCCAGCAGGTAACATCTCTCCGCTCTGTCATCTTGTTTCGGCGGCGGGGTGTTTTAGCTCACGCGACTTTGGACGAATCACGCTGGTCGTGTGCCCTTTCGCCTTTGCATCTTCACTTCGCACAGGTCCTACTGTAGCTGATGCCAAGCGGACTGCTCGCGGCCGGCCCGAAAGCTGCTCGATCAGATAAACTTGTGCCCATGGTGCAGGTAACCAAGACTGCCAGAGAATTAGAAACCCTCCACCCCATGTCGTGTGTCGTACAAACATGCTGCCAATGCCGCTCACACGACCGTCAAGGACTCGACGCCGTACGGTAGGATTCGTCAGCTTGCCACATCACCCGTGTCTGCACACCTAAGACGGCCTGAAGCAAATGGTAGAACATCATGGCAGCCCCTGTCCAACTCTCCTCTCGGCACATCTGCCACAATGCACAAGATCTAGCGCGGTCATCAGATGACGAGTTCTGGGCCCAATAGTTATCGCGGGGACGGTGCAAGCTATACCGACTCTGAATTAAGCATGTCGGCGTATCGATACCATAGATGCGCACAGGTGCGTACATATTTGCATCGAATCTGCAGGAATGCCAATCATGCGGCGCCGATGCCAAACGTAAAGTTGCAACTCGTCCTGAAATGGACGTTGTTGCGGTGCAACCCCATGCATGATGCAGTCGCATGGATCACGCAATTGTAGCAGCATGTCACTCAAACGATGCCGACCAAACGAAGCATATATATCGGTCTTGGGATATGGAGGTATACGTATCATGAAGTATAATATCGCTTGCGTGATGTGTTGCTGGGTACGGAACTGCAATGGAGACTTGGAACATGCCATCTCGAAAGCTTGCCACGGTAACGTTGGCATATCTCTTTTTGCCACATCCCAATTAACGAGTTACAGTGACTTGTGATAGAGTAGACATGGGCGCATTTCCCATCGCCCATGCAACAACTCACACGCAGCAGCATACGTATGGCGATGGAGTGGTCAACTGCACAATCCTAGACCTGCGCATGCCGAGTTCTGTTTTGGAAGGCCGCAGCTTTCCGGACATACGATACATCTCGTATATATGAACTCACCGAGCAAGCCTTCACATACCTTTTCCCTTCATTATGTGGCGTACTGCAAAGCGTTCACTTCTGAGCGCCGACTAAAGGCCCAGGCCGGAGAGAAGAATGTGGATTGTTAACAGAATGCTAGCTAACGATGGGAAAAATTGTCTGATATGCGTAATCAGTGCAGAGAAAGACTCAGACGTCGCCTCAATTTTTGCGATAGCCTGGGGCGAGACATCCCGAACGGTCAGCATGAACAGGAAGAGTAAGGGGATTAGGAACCCTACCGTATGCATCGAGGAACATGTTCTACCAAAATGGCAATAGAGAGGGAACTACTCGGAGGCCTCATGCGCTCCTTTATTTTCAAGATCTGGCCCAAGATCTAGCCTGTGGTCCAAAGTACGACCAGCAGTTTGTCCCACCTGCTCGAGCGTACATGCAGCAATCCGCGCTTTCTCCTTCCTTCCTTTCATATTGCTCATAACTCGACCGCATACAATATTCACCGGCTCAGTTCCTCAATGGAGCACATCATGTAAAGAGGCCGCCAAGATGGCGGGGTCGGCCGATCCAGCAGTGCCAAGCTCACGTATCCATGCGGTCGAGCCTAGTTAGTTACAAACCAGGCCTGTCCCCGCCTGGGCTTTCCTCGTTTTCGACGGGTAAATAGGGCCAAGGTGTGTTCCGGTGGGGGAAATTGAAGCTTGAAAATACCCGGATTACTGCCGCTGCGGTGTATGTGCCTGGCGAGCAGATAGGGCACGCGACATGTATCCAGGCCTCGAGGCGCGGGGCTCACAACGCTGCGCAAATGGCACGATGCTCATCTCGGATTGACGTACTGTAGCGGCAGAATGATATAGTTGGCGGCGGAGGCTAACGCCAAGCGTGGCATTAACACGGTAGCATGTCTTGCCGCCTCTCCTGGCAAGCCGTGTTGGTGTGCTTCCTGCAGCTGGCTTGCCAGCGTCAGCCCATCGGTGAGGTGTCTCGTGCTTATCTCTGTCTTTTCTTGTTAAAAAAAATTGCACAAATTCATGGGCTTGCGATCGGACGCCAATGACAGAACAAGTTTGGCTAGGTTCAATGCCGATCTCGTCAGCGAAGCTATCGAGTTCGGGTTTTTCTCAGCGCCTGGTAGCTGCAAACTCGAAACGGGACTCGCATCAGGTATAGCCCTTTCCCCGCAAACCCATCGCTCGCGAGGTTAGCGCGGCGGAAAACGTATCGAAATTATGCGTTGAAAACTTCATTTCACAGTAGAATCAGGCCAGGGATGAAATAAGTTAGACGAGTTGTCTCCGTACTTCAGTGGTGAGGCTGGCCGTCGCTTGAGAGAATAAGCCGATGCGCTTCAACCCGCCAACCCGCATCGAGCTATTGAATAGTTGGCAGGGTTGTCCATAAAAGTCTCCGTGGGAATCGCATGCTGAGGTCGAATTCGAAGATCAATAAAGGTCTTGAGATCAATGTCCTATATGCGTTGGAATGAGTTTGCCCTGGACTACGCTGCTGGTTGTCTATCGATCGGTTATAGTTATAGTAGCCACCCGGCCGCCATAGGTCTTCAAGAGAATTTGGCGACTAATAATAAAGAGCCTTGTCAGAAGCAGTTGTACTGGTAATGGCAATAAAACGCCACCAACCTGCAGCATGCGTAAGATGAGCCGGGCAAATGGCAGGGCTAGCAGCCGCTAGGTTAAGTCGAAAGCGCTAGCATCGCGGCGGTGGGTTCTCCGGTCCAATTAATTTTGCAAGGGTGGTTTGGGTGGCCACAAGGTTTCGCGGCCTCCAAAGCTCCCTTCTGGGGAAGGAAGACGGCTGGTGGCTTGTGCTAGGAGCTCATGCGCGAATGGGCAGCGTCGATTGGTTCATTCTGCCATCATGGACTACGTAGGTGGTGGCTTGCGTCTCATCGCCTTGGCTGCCATATCGCGCGGCAGGTAAGCCCTTCCGCCTGCGAATTTGGGGTGGGATTCGGCATGCCTGGGCGAGTCATTCTAGGCGACCCTTGTCGATGCATTTCAAGGTGGGAATGCGCTGCAAGGAAAGATGCATAGCGAATGACAAGAGGAGCGCGGAATGGGCTGCCTCTTTGCCATGCTGCATGGACCACTGACCTGTGTGCGACGTGCGAATATGTGAGAAGATGGAGCATGGACAGCAAATGCAGTCACCAAGGTTTCCGTGTTGTTGCCGCACATCTAGCCCCCGTTGTTTCAATCGCGCGCTGAACAAGGCGTAGATCGCTGCCTTGTTTATCCCCTTCAATGTTCACAGGCGGCAACTTGGCTTGCGTGATATTGTGTTATTTCTTGGCGGCCCGTGATGGGCGATGGGTGGCGGCCGTTTGACCAGACTGTTGGTGCGTGTCAAGGGCTGCTTCTGCTTGCACCAGCAGGAAACGTTTTTGGGTTCTTGTTGGTAGTTAAGTAGTGATAACGTGACATATCAGCACAAAAGAAAGGTTAAGGATAGACTAGATAGCGAGCTGTCCCTGTTCTTCTGGAAACGTCACGTCTTCGTACATAGACAGGCCTCCAGCCGTCGGTTGCTAGCGGCGCGGCGTCCACACCATCAGCATCAGCTTGGTGCCTTGAGGGTTGTCTCGCATCGCAGCACTGATGCACAAGAGTGAAGAAAAAACCTGACAAGGAGATATTTTAGCTCAACCTGGGTGGGTGGCACGGCAGCTGCTGGTCGTCGTAGTCGTCTCTCTGTTGCCTTGCCTTGCCTCGCTTGAGGATGGTGGAGTTGCACTGTGTCGCCCTGGTGTCGCATCTACGGCGGCGGTTCCACTTAAGGTTATTTTTCTTGCGCACTTCAGGCTTCAGCGCCCTTGCCTTGCTGGCCCTGGCTGCTGCTCGGCGGCTCCCTGTTGCACTGGCACTTCGCCGCCGCCTCGACCAGCCCAGCTTATCTCCAGTTTTCGAAACCCTGTCTCTTCTATTTCATTCCCTTTGACGCTCCTTCACCCGTTTCATCTTTTTTCTTGCACTCTTTTTTTTCTTCTACTTCCACTCTTCCTCCCCAAAGGAATCATTCTTCTTCTCATTTTTTGCTTCAACTCTCACACGACTTGAATTGCTAGGTCCACGTCAGCCATCAAGCCGTCCCTCTCCCTTGCTACATGGACGCGATCGCCGCGCCATCGCCATACCGGCTCGCCCGACTTGCCACCGATGCCTACGAGCTGCCCCTCAAGGTCTTTGCTCAAGGCGGTGGACAGACCTCGCCATCACTCTCCCACCTCTGCCTTCTAGTGTTTGAGGCCGTCCTAGAAGTCGTCTGCGTCAGCTTGCCCGGCTATATTATCGCACGACTTGGCCAGTTCGACGCCGATAAGCAGAAGTTTCTCGCCAATCTCAACGTCTCGCTCTTTACACCATGTCTGAGTATGTCCCAGTCCACCTCCCTGACTTTACGTATCGCTTGTCCCCTTAGCTGACCACCCATCCTCCCGCAGTCTTCACGAAGCTCGCCTCCCAGCTCAGCGCTGAGAAGCTGAGCGACCTCGCCATTATACCCGCCATCTTCGTCGTTCAGACCCTCGTCTCTTGGACCGTCGCCATCGTTGTTGCTAAACTGTTCCGATTTAACCGCCGCGCCTCCAACTTTGTTATTGCCATGGGCGTCTTCGGAAACTCCAACTCGTTGCCAATCTCCCTTGTGCTGTCTTTGTCGCAGACCATCGCAGGCCTCCACTGGGATAGAATTCCCGGCGACAACGACGACGAGGTCGGCGCCCGCGGCATCCTATACCTTCTCATCTTCCAGCAGCTCGGTCAGCTTGTGCGATGGAGTTGGGGATACCACGTACTGTTGGCCCCCAAGGAGCGATACCTCGAGTACAATGACGAGCGCGCTGAAGAGGGCCAATACCGTGACGATCCTGCTGAAACGCCTCTCCTCATTGAGGGCCTCGACGGCGATACTGAAGATGAGGCGGAAGGCAGCGCCAACGGAAGCGATCACTACAACCCACCGGGCCTCACCCCTGTGGGCGGCGCTTCCCGCGCATCCGAGTATGCCTCGTCTGACGACGAAGGCGCACCGAAGAAGAGATCCAACGGCCACCAGCAGACACAATTTCCTGCGCTTCCCCACGACGAACAAGAAGACGAGGCACCCACCACTACCTGGGGCAAGGCAAAGTTGTGCATGCACCAGACACTTGCACGCACTGGGAATAGCATCAAGGCGGCTCGCGCCCGCATCTACCGCTCGCTTCCCCGCCCTGCTCAGGTAGCTCTCCGCGGCATCTCCCGCGCCGCCGTCAAGGTCCATAATTTCCTCTGGGACTTTATGAACCCGCCGCTGTGGGCCATGCTCATCGCCGTGCTGGTCGCGTCCATCCCGGCGCTGCAGCAGGTCTTCTTCGAGGAGGGGTCCTTTGTCAAGAACAGCGTCACCAGCGCGATCAAGTCGAGCGGCGGCGTCGCCGTGCCCCTCATCCTCGTCGTCCTCGGCGCCAACCTGGCGCGCAACACCATGGCCAACCCGGACAGCGCCGACGTCGAGGAGGAGGAGATTGGCACCAAGCTCCTCGTCGCGTCCCTGCTGAGCCGCATGCTCCTGCCCACCATCATCATGACGCCCATCCTGGCCCTGCTGGCCAGGTACGTCAACGTGAGCATCCTCGACGACCCCATTTTTGTCATTGTCTGCTTCCTCCTTGTCGGCGCGCCCAGCGCCCTTCAGCTGGCTCAGATTTGCCAGATCAACAACGTATATGAAAAGACCATGGGTCGCCTGCTCTTCCAGAGCTACGTCATCTGGTTCGTAACCTCGTTCAATCTCATCTCGCGTACCGTGGACTAACGTGGCTCCAGGATTCTCCCATCCACTCTCATGCTCGTCATGTTGGCACTCGAGGTCATTGAGTGGGCCCGTCTTTAAGCCTGAAGACATGGCATCTGTACTGTTTTAACGTTTTTCTGACATGATTTCGATTTCGCATTGCTTCTCTGCATTGTGAGCTACCTGGGTTGCTATTAACATTTTTGGCGTTTTGGGACTTTGTTTGGGGTTTGGCAAAAATTGAGCCTTGTAAATGGTTCTTGCGTGTGCACGAAAACAGGCCACATGCATAGCTTTGCTTTTTCAGTTCAGTGAGACAGTACATGTTATCACACCGTCGCTTGTTTTCCTTTTCACGTTTTGTGTGTGTCTGGCCCGAGACTTGTCGTTGGCATCGGTAGGCAGATCAAATGGTACCTCTCAGCTGAATCACTATGAATTGGCATAGCAGAATCGCGTATCCGTAATGAAATGAGGATAAAGCAGAAACCCGTGTCCTATTCTGTCAAGTATTAATACCGGTACAAACAGTAAGAATTCGAAAAATAGTCCCATGCGCCATGAACAATGTTGAAATATTTCCTAACCAGAGGCAATGTACCCTCTGCTGCTGCTCCCACTACACGTGTCCGTTGACCGCCTGTGTGGGGAACAGCGCCCAGTCCCGGACGGTGCCCTTGAAGTCGCTGATGCGCACCGTCTTGATGTCGACGACGATGACGCGGACGTCCTCGCCGGCGACGAAGCGACTCGAGTCGGCCTCGCCGGGCGTGAAGAGTGCGCTGCTGTCGTCGAACGTGTTGTTCTCGAGGTGCTGAGCGACATAGAAGCGCTCCTCGTCGGAGCCGGCCGGTGCCAGGCGCGCGGCACCCCCTATGGTGGCGCTGATGCTGGACATGGCGGAGCTGTTGAGGTTGAGGAGCAGGGTGGCGAGGCTGGACGGGGGCGCGGGCTCCGGGGCGCCGCCGGAGGGACGTCGGCCGTGGGGGCGATGGGAGACCCCTGTGCGGTCAGTAAAATCGAGAGAGAGGGGGAGACAAGGGGGAGGGGTGCCTCACAGTCGTGTACGAGGAGGGAGACGTTGGGGTTGGTGATGATGTTGGTGGTCTTGCGCGAGGCGGGGTTGGTGGTCATCACGATGACGGGCGCGGACGAGTGCGGCGACGACGGGAGGTAAGTGTAATTCATGA
Source organism: Cordyceps fumosorosea ARSEF 2679 (assembly GCF_001636725.1). Lineage (NCBI taxonomy): Eukaryota > Fungi > Ascomycota > Sordariomycetes > Hypocreales > Cordycipitaceae > Cordyceps > Cordyceps fumosorosea. Next base: position 115,607 of record NW_017387324.1, on the reverse strand, counting down.
GTGATACTTGGGGCACGTTGTCGGTGCACGTTGCGAGATGGAGCTATGGCGGGAAAGTTTTGCGATGGTCAGTTCTCGGGGGCTTTGGGGGCGGATCGGGCGGCGGGCGTTTGGCGCAATCATACAAACCGGGCATTCTCGAGACACTGGACGACTTCTGGAGGAAGCGTGCTGGTGACTTGCTTGTGCGTATCGCCCTCAGAGGCTTCGTAGTTAAGGGGAATCTTGTCCATGGCGCGTATGTAGATGTGAAGTGGTATGTGCGTGTTGGCCAATGGTGGGTATGGTTAAAAAAAACGTTCGATGTGATGGAAGCTGGAGAAGCTGGACGGCAATGATGGGACGATGACCCCGCCTGCCAGTTGAAGAAAGAAACGGGTATCAGTGGCTGGTTAGTGTAGTGGCGAGTGCAGCTGCGAGTTGGTACATGAATAGGGATGGAAGAATGTGTTGCTACTCAACCTGACAATTTGCCATTTCAACGTTTGCTAGAGCCGTTAAAATATGTTAGAAGAAACAATACACTTTTAACCATGGTATTTCGAATTTTATCCGAATTCTACCTCTTACTGGGGCCTGACAATTCATGCATAGCCGGATAGACCCTGGACCGTGTTGGAATCCCCAATCCGGGGTAATTGTTAGTGGGTTGCTGGGCGCGGCACAAGGCGGCCCAGTGCAATTCTGTCGTCACACGACTCAACCGCTTACTGATTGGGCCGCTGGAAACGGCTACTTTCGGCTCCCCACGGACGGCTTTAGCCTGGTGTAGCTTCTGTAGCTTGTGGAGGAACACCGGCATCTCGCATCTTGGACTTGGGATTGTTTTTCTTACTTTCTCACTTTTCCATATCACCTAACCGTCCCAGCCATTGAGCGAAGATTGCCTGGGTAATCGCTTCGCTTCCCCCTCTGGCTTCTTGTCTTCTGTCTCTCAACCCGCACCTCCACATATTTCACCCCCCTCCCTCTGTTTACCTTCACAACCTGAGAGATGCGTTCCTTCAGGGCTAACCGCCGCCTGGCCCTGCGGCCCCTCCCTCGATATGCCTCCACGGCCGCCTCCGGCGTCCCCAAGACGGCCGCCATCCAGTCGGTCCTGATTGCCAACCGCGGCGAGATCGCCATCCGAATCAACAAGACGGCGGAGCGCATGGGCATCCGCGCCACCACCGTCTACACCGATGTCGACGCCCACGCCTGGCACGCCTCGGCCGGCTTTCAATCCCTCGGCCTCGGCCCAGCCAAGGGCTACCTCGACGGCGACAAGATCATCGCCTTGGCCAAGAAGAACGGCATACAGGCGCTGCACCCGGGCTACGGCTTCCTCTCCGAGAACCCAGCCTTTGCGCGCCGCTGCGAGCAGGAGGGCATCGTCTTCATCGGCCCGCCGCCCTCGGCCATGGCCGACATGGGCGACAAGGCCCGCTCCAAGGAGATCATGAACGCCGCCAATGTCCCTTGCGTGCCCGGCTACCACGGCGCCGACCAGGGCGAGCAGCAGCTGCTTGAGCACGCCCGCGACATCACCTTTCCCGTGCTGCTCAAGAGTGTCCGTGGTGGCGGTGGTAAGGGCATGCGAATTGTCTTGACCGAGGACGAGTTCGCGGCCCAGCTCAAGAGCGCGCGCGCTGAGGCCAAGGCGTCGTTTGGCGATGAAGGCGAGGTCATGCTGGTCGAGAAGTACATTGTCCGCCCGCGTCACGTCGAGGTCCAAGTCTTCGCGGACAAGCACGGAAACACAGTCGCACTCGGCGAGCGCGACTGCAGCGTCCAGCGCCGGCACCAAAAGGTCCTCGAGGAGTCGCCCGCGCCCGACCTGGACCGCGCCACGCAGCTGGACCTCTGGAACAAGGCGCGCATGGCCGCCTCGGCGGTCGGCTACGTCGGTGCCGGCACCGTCGAGTTCATCCTCGACAAGGACAGCGGCAAGTTCTACTTCATGGAGATGAACACCCGCCTGCAGGTCGAGCACCCGGTCACCGAGATGGTCACCGGCGTGGACCTGGTCGAGTGGCAGTTTAGGATCGCAGCCGGCGAGAAGCTTCCCCTGGACCAGGCTCAGGTCGAAGAGCAGATGGCGCAGCGCGGTGCCGCGATCGAGGCCCGCGTCTACGCTGAGAACCCCGAAAAGGGCTTCATGCCCGACTCTGGCAAGCTCGTGCACGCCGTCCTGGCCGAGAGCCTTAAGGGAGACGAGGACGTCCGCCTGGACTGGGGCTTCGGCTCCGGTAGCGTCGTCTCGGAAGCCTACGACGGTATGATTGCCAAGCTGATTATCCGTGGCGACACCCGCGAGACCGCCATCGCTAAGCTCGCCGCTGCCCTCCGCAAGTTCGAAATTGTCGGTCTGAGCACTAACGTCGAGTTCCTGAAGCGCCTCTGCGAGTCCCCTGCTTTCATCGAGGGCGACGTTGAGACCGGCTTCATTGAGAAGTGGAGAGATGAGCTCTTCAAGCCCCGCCACATCAAGGGCGAGGTCTTTGTCCAGGCTGCTCTCGGCGTTCTGAGTTTCCAGGCCAACGAGCCCGGCCCGCACGGCTTGTCGCTGGGTTTCGGCGCCGCCAACGCCACCAGCGAGCGCAAGCTTGCATTCAAGGTCCTCGACGGCTACAGCGCCAACGAGGGCGAGGTCGTCGAGACCAGCGTCGCCCAGACAGGCCACGACCTGTATACTATCTCCATCAGCCGCAAGGGGCAGGAGGCGCCCGAGGTCTTCGCCAACGTCTCTGCCAAGCGCACGACCGAGGACGCCGTGACCAAGGTCAACTCGCTCTTCTCGCACGAGCGCATCCACTCCACCGTCGTGCCCCAGGAGGACGGCAATGATACCAAGGTCACCATCTTCCAGCACGGCGTCAAGACGGAGCTGTCTCTCCTGCCGCCGCAGTGGTACGAGAAGGCGCTCGGTCTCAAGGAGGTGTCCGCCTCGGTGGCGGCGCCGATGCCCTGCAAGATTCTCAAGAACGAGGTCGAGGAGGGCCAGGTCGTCAAGAAGGGCACGCCGCTGGTGGTTATTGAGTCGATGAAGATGGAGACTGTGATTCGCTCTCCTCAGGATGGTGTCATCAAGAAGCTCGCCCACAAGGAGGGCGATATTTGCAAGGCTGGCACTATTCTTGTCCTCTTCGAGGAAGAGCCCAAGACAGAGGAGTGATGAAAGACAAATAAATCACAAAATTCAAAAAAAGAGAAACATGTCAAGACTATAGCTATGGCGTTTGAGGGCATTCTGCATGAGTGTATATAGATTTCTATTTGGGACGACTGTATGCCAGTCAACGTTGGTGGGTTTGCGCAAGGATCTTTCAGATGTAGAAGAAATGCAAATTATGATATACATCAAGTGTTGACCGAGTTGAAGGTCTTTTCAAGGACCAGATGATGGATCGATTTCGTAAGTTAAAAGCAATTAATCTTCTCCACGTGACAGCGCGTTGCCAGGCAGCGCATTAATTGAAGTCGTCGCGTCTCCCCGCGACCCACCACAAAATAGTGGCAGAATAACGTTATAGTCAAACACGAAACTCGACCAATTCAAGCTCTCCCCACGACATCAATGCCGAAGAAAATCGCACAATCATCATCGACGCAGAATCGACAACCTGTAATGCTGCCCTGTACACGACACAGCCGCACGTGATGGCCGGCCCCCAAGATGCAAGCGGCCCGCCGCTGCCTCCGCCGTCGACGCTCGCTGCGCAGCTCGTCGAGACCATCTCCGCCTCGTCGCGCGTCTCCTCCTCCTCCTCCTCGCGCTCCGCCGACGACAGCGCCGAGCTCAAGGCGCTCTTCGCCGTGATCCAGCGCGTCAAGGACCGCCCGGAGCTGCTGGGCACCCCCGCGCAGCGCCTCGAGCACAACCACATGCTCGTCTACGTGTACTGCCGGGTGGTGCTGGACGCCGTGCGCCTGGACGACCCGCTGCTGGATGTCGCCCGCGTGAGGGCAGAGGCGCTCCGCGCGCTCACCTTTTTGCGGTTCACGGTCAACGAGACCCCGTCGGCGCTGAGCTTCTCGTCGGCGGACCACGGGTTGTTGCTGCGCGGCGGGGAGCCGCTCTGGGCGTGGCTGCTGCCGCGCTGGCTGCGCATGCTGGGACACCCGCGCTGCGAGGAGCTGCGCGGCGCAATCGAGGGGTTCTTGCAGTACCTGCTGCTGACGGTGGCACGGGTGTCGAAGCTGTGGCCCGTCATCGGGCCGCTGACGCTGTACCTCCGCGGCTGCTTAACCGGTGAGTTGAGTGGGTGTGGTTGGCTGTGGGGGATAATTGGCTGACATAGTGTGGCCGTGATAGGTCTCATCGAGAAGCTGCAATCGCCGCCGTCGAAAAGGAACGCCTCGATCGATATAGAGATGCCGCCGCCGCACGTCCTCGACCAGGCGCTGCAAGGCCGGAGCCCGCCGCCAGCGTCCGTCTCGCTCACGTACCGAATAAAACTCCCCCGTCAGGCGCTCCAGCAGGCTCACAGCCTCGCGCGCGTGCTCGCGTACCCGCTGACGTGCCGGGACCCGGCGTTCGCATCCGTCGCGCCCATGTCCGAGATCGGGCCGTGGTTGCTCGACGCCTGGCTGGACCTGTGGTCGGCGCAGAAGCGGCTCCCCGGCGACGAGAAGAAGTCGCCCCTGCCGCTGATCGAGATGGCGGTCGACGTGGCCAAGGCGTCCGCGACGGCGGAGCATGCTGTAGTGGCGGCGACGAGGAACAAGGCGTGCACGACGCTCGTCCTGCTGTGTAGTGAGATGGTGGCCGCACCGGAGGAACTGGCCGAATCGGATGATGCTGGAGCGGCTGCGAGAGCGAGTTATTGCCTGGCGTTGGTTGCGATTGCGCAGGCGGCGCTGCAGTCGCCCACCATCGGACGTCTGGCGGCGTCGAAACTCGTGAACGAACTGTCGTTATTACCGGCGCAATATCCCGCGCTTGGAGAAGAAACCGATGTCTGGGTAAGGGATTTTGATCATGGCCTTGGTGCAAGTATGCTGACGTGAAGTAGCGATGTGCCCTTTTACTACGCGAAGTGGTCAACTTGGAACCGCCGCAGACGCTGCCATCTTCAACGCATCCATCACTATTTCAGGACACAGAACTGAGGCGCTGCGTTGAGGGGATGCATTTATCACACGAACAGCCGACCGGACATGGCAACGGAGCAAAGCGAAGAAAGTTGAATGAGTCGTCTGAGATGGACACTGTCTCCCACGCAATAAAGCGCCTGCGTGCCGCTCTCGAACTGGATGAACCTCTCAACGAAGAGCAGTTTGATTCGGCTCGCGTTTTGTAAGTGTTGTTTATGATCCTCTGGATACCTGACTAATGCCTAATCTGAAAGAAATGCGATGGACGCCTTGAATGAAGGCACAAAGTGCCTAGTTATCGACATGATGTCAAAGTTGTGCTGCGTTGTTGATGGCCAGCACTGTGAGACGGACAAAAAACAGTGCGCTATTTGCGTTGGCAAAGATGCGACCCGAAATAATATTCAGACGCATAATCTCAAGACGATGATCCGTTCTATATTTGCCGACCTAATCCGGCAATCAAGCTTTTTAGAATCCCGCAAACCACGGATCACCGCGATGCTGGCCTTGCGCCGGATTCTCCTCCACTGTGAAGACTCTACTGTCCTTAATCTGGAAACCTCTACCTTGGGCCAGTGGTGTTTGCAATCCCTGAATAGTTCAATACGAGAGCTGCGAATTGCGGCCGGCAGAGTAATCGCCGCTTTTATGCCGCCCAAGGCGACCCCTTCTATCGACGATAACCTGCTGTCGAGGAACCGGAAAAACACAATTACCTTATTACGCTCGGTTTCAGACAACGACCAAACTCACCTTGTTGAGTCTCGAATCATGGTTTGGGGTCAGCTTGGCAGAGTGATGCCCGAGAATGAGCTCAACCTCGTCTTGATCAAGCTCCTCGAGTATCTAGGTAGCAGCAACAGTTTTGCAGCTGCTGTTGCTTTCAACGAGCTTCTCAATCTGTCAGAATCCCGCAGCACCACGCCACGACGCCTCCTGGAGCCCTACTGGAAGAGCTTGGCGTACATGGCGACCAAAGACATGGTTCACCGACCGCAACGAAGCAGAGCGATAGCGGAGCTCCTGCAGATTTCTGTCAATGAATTGTTATTGCTCATTCAAACGCACGCGCTCCCATGGCTCGTCTTGGACAAGCGGACGGAAGTGATTCAAAAGTTTGCCGAGGCGCGACAGGAGACCATGGGCTGGCAGCCGCTGATGGACAATGCAAACTTGGCTGCCATCCTGTCGCTTCTCATGATTCAAGAGACCGATGACATCGAAAATTTTGTCAGGTCCCGGTTAAACGACGTTGGTCTCAATCTACATGATCGACCGATTGTCGAACTGCTACAAATCGAGCCCGTCTTGATCGCGATTGAACTCCTGAAAGCCGCTGGACAGGCCGACGGAGTAAGGAAGGAGACCATCATTGAAGCTCTTAGGTGGATGGCAACAAGCATTCTCAGGGCAAGCCCTGAGACGAAGAAGATCAAAAAAGGCAACATGATTGGCAGATTCCTGCAATCGCATATTCTGGGCTTGATGGCTCGTCTTACTGATGTGATCAACGATCCAGCCATGATGCACCCCGGAGAGATGGAACAGCGCAACTGCATCCGCGCCCTGGACGAAATGATCAATCTCTGCCAGTCGCATGCGCGTATCGCTCGACCGCAAATATCTGCCTGTCTACTCGCGGCGCTGGCACAGGACTCGCTGAGAGACATCTCACTGTCATGCTGGGCGTCCATGTTAATGAACTTTGATGAGGAAGATGTCGAGGCGCTTCTGGAGACGACATTCTTCATCGTCAAGCACTATTGGCCCAACTTCAGTGCATTCTCGATTGAGACCGCCAGTGACATCGTGTCATTCTTGCTGGAGAGCTACGGGGCCATTGTCGAGAAGAACATTAGCAGCCTGCCCTCGTTTCAAGGCATTCCTTCACTCTCCAAGCTGGAAAAAGAGCTCCGGGCTCTCCGACCCAAGCTCCTCCCGGAAGAACTGCTCCCCATATTCGCCACGCGACTTCGTCATGAGAATTCAGGCGTCGTGCAGCAGGCCCTGAACGAGCTCGTACCGTACCTTCGAGCCAACCAGGGCGCCCTCCACACGTCCAACATTTCCCAGACCGACAGCGTGGTGACGACGCTCATGCGTGCCCTGCTGGATTGCTCGTGCAGGTACAACCACCTTCACGGCAGCATCAGCCGGCTGTGCGTTGAGTCCATGGGCCTGATAGGCTGCTTGGACTCGAACCAAGCCGAGACTGTGCGCGAGCAGCGGTCTATCGTAATTTTGGACAATTTCGAAAGTTTTCAGGAGACGACCGACTTCGCGCTCTTTCTCTTGGAGGAGATTCTGGTGCCGGCGTTTCTCTCGGCGACCGACACGCGTCTTCAAGGATTTCTGTGTTTTGCCATGCAGGAGCTTTTGGACCGGTTCGAAATTAAGGCCGCCATTGCAATGCAAAATACCGGAGGCATGGCCGGGAACAATATCTACCGGAAATGGATTGCGCTGCCAGAGAACGTGCGAGAGGTAGTCACCCCCTTTCTCACCTCCAAGTACATGGTCGCCCCCATGCTGCCTGTGAAGGTGGAATATCCCATATTCAGCCCCGCGAAGCCCTACGGCAACTGGCTTCGGTCCTTTGTCATTGAACTACTGCGAAACGGGCAGCATCCCCACGCCGACATGCTCTTTGAGCCCTTGTCGCGTGTAATTCGAGTAAAGGATCTCTCGACGTCTGAATTCTTGCTCCCGTACCTTGTCCTCCATGTTCTGCTTGGATCGAAGAGTACAGATCAAGACAAGGATCAGATCTTAAACGAACTCACCAGTATCCTGCAGTACAGTCCGGAGGAGGAGGCGTCATATGCTGAAAAGGAAGAGTTCAAGCGCTATTGCCATGTAAGTTTGACCCGGCGTGACTAGGCGTGATTGTGCATGCTGACTTATTACAGGCTGTCTTCCGGGTTCTTGACTACGCCATGCGTTGGGTACATAGCAAGAAGGCTGCAGGCAAACTTTCTTCAGAGAAGAAGGAACAAGTGGCCAATATCCAGGCCGTTCTGGACAGCATCCCCGCCGAACTCATCTCGGAGCGCGCAACCGACTGCAATGAATACGCGCGCGCCTTGTTCCACTTGGAGCAGCATGTCCAGAAGATGGAGCAGCAGAAATGCGCACCTGGTGACCGCGACCGCATGCTGCAGAAATTGCAAGATATTTATGCCAACATTGATGAGCCGGATGGCTTGGAGGGCATATCAGCACACCTTCATGCGCTGGACATTAATCAGCAAATTCTAGGCCACAAGAAGGCTGGTCGATGGACGGCCGCGCAGACGTGGTATGAGATTGAGCTGGCCGAGAAGCCGGACAATGTCGATGTCCAAGTCGAACTGCTCAACTGCCTGAAGCAAGCAGGCCAATATGATGTGCTTCTCAACCATGTCGAATCGATGTTTACCGATACTTCTAGCGATACAAAGATCATGCCGTATGCGGTCGAAGCCGCTTGGGTCACTGGCCGCTGGGAAAGCCTCGGAAAGTTTATTGAGAGGTTTCAAGGCGACCTGACCCAGGATTTCAACATGTCCCTTGCATCAGTTCTCTCCTCTCTTCACAAGAAGACGGATCACGCAAATCTGACCAGGACAATACAAGGAATGCGAGACAAGATAGCTGCAGGAATGACGACTTCTGCGACGGCATCACTGCAAGCAGCTCACGACTCTCTGCTCAAGTGCCACGTCCTTGCTGACCTAGAAGTCGTTATTAACCTGAAATCTGATAGAGAGGACGACCGGAAGCAGGCGCTGAGCTTGCTGGACAACCGACTGGACGTCATTGGAGCGTACTTCCATGATAAGCAGTACATCCTTGGAATTCGAAGAGCCGCGATGGAACTCACTCGACCCAAGTTTTCAGATCTCGACATTTCCTCTCTCTGGCTCACCAGCGCTCGCCTAGCCAGGAAGACGGATGCTACTCGCCAGTCGTTTAACGCGGTCCTCCACGCCTCACAATTGGGAGATGACTCAGCCACAATCGAAAACGCAAAGCTTCTATGGAAGGACTCACATCGTCGGCAGGCTATTCAGATGCTTCAGGGCGCCATTGAACGCAACCGCTTCATGACTCAGGCAGGGGCCTCGGCCACGGCGAGCACGGCGAGCTCAAGTAAACTCGGGAAGCAGCAGAAGCTCTTGACGGCGCGTGCTCAGCTGCTCCTGGCCAAGTGGTTGGATACTTCTGGACAGATACACGCGCTGGCGTTGCGTGAAAAGTATCAACAACCGCCCAAGACTCACACAAATTGGGAAAAGGGCCATTACTACCTGGGACGCCATTACAAGAAGATTTTGGAGGCGGAGCAGCCTCTCAAGGTAGATGACCAGAGCGATAACTACGTCACGGGAGAGATAGCGAGACTGGTCATTGAAAACTATCTCAGGTCGCTCAACTTTGGCACAAAGTACCTCTACCAGACCCTGCCGAGAATACTGACACTGTGGCTTGACCTCGGCGCACAAGTGGACAAGGCGCCGGAGGGGAAGATGTCGCTGTCCCGTGAGCTTCACAAGCGTCGGGTGGAACAGCTGAACCAGCTGCACGTCTTCCTCGACCGGTACATCGGGCGACTGCAGGCGTACATCTTCTACTCTGCGCTGCCGCAGATTGTCGCGCGCATCGCGCACCACAACCTGCAGGTCTTTGAGCGGCTGACGCACATCATCGTCAAGGTGGTGCAGCACTACCCGCAGCAGGCGCTGTGGAGCGTCATCGGGGCCATGACGACGAAGCAGGCGGGCGAGCGCAAGACGCGCGGGATGCAGATCCTGCAGACGCTGCGAGGCACGCCGCGCAAGGCGGAGGGCACCTCGCACGACATGAAGCAGCTCCTGCGGTACGCGGAGAAGCTGGCGGAGCAGCTGCTGCTGGCGTGCACCAACGGCGACTTCCACGGGACCAAGACGGTGCACGCGAGCCTGACGCGCGACCTGCGCTTCAACCACAAGTGCGCGCCGTGCCCGCTGGCGGTGCCCGTGGAGGCGACGCTGACGGCGGCGATGCCGGCGGCCTCGGGGGACCTCAAGAGCCACCGGCCGTTCTCGCGCGACGTGGTGACCATCAGCTGCTTCCTGGACGAGGTGCTGGTGCTGAGCTCGCTGGCCAAGCCGCGGCGGCTGACGGCGCGCGGCAGCGACGGCCGCAGCTACATGCTGCTGGTGAAACCCAAGGACGACCTGCGGACGGACCAGCGCCTGATGGAGTTCAACTCGATGATCAACCGCTCGCTGAAGCGCGACGCCGCGTCGAGTCGCCGCCAGCTGTACATCCGCACCTACGCCGTGGTGCCGCTCAACGAGGAGTGCGGCATCATCGAGTGGGTGCCGGGCATCCGCACGATGCGCGACACGCTGCTGTCGCTGTACGCGGCGCACAAGATCCACCCGGACTACATGGCGCTGAAGCAGCTGATGGACGAGGCCTGCGCGGGGCCGGGCGACAGCAAGCTGCGCGTCTTCACGGACGACGTGCTCGGCCGGTTCCCCGCGCTGCTGCCGCTCTGGTTCGTGCGGCAGTTTCCGAACCCGTCAGCGTGGTTCGCGGCGCGGTTGCGGTACACGCGCTCCTGCGCGGTCATGTCCATGGTCGGCACGATCCTCGGCCTCGGCGACCGCCACGGCGAGAACGTGAACCTGGAGGAGGGCTCGGGGGGCATCTTCCACGTCGACTTCAACTGCCTCTTCGACAAGGGGCTGACCTTTGCCAAGCCGGAGCGCGTGCCCTTTCGGCTGACGCACAACATGGTGGCCGCGATGGGCGTGGCGGGCACCGAGGGCCCGTTCCGCGCGTCCTCGGAGCTGACCCTGCGGATTCTCAGACAGCAGGAGGAGACGCTGATGACCATCCTGGAGGCGTTTATACATGACCCGACGCTGGACTTGCAGCGGGAGAAGCGCGGGGGCGGGTCGAGGAGGAGCGAGGTGAGGCTGCAGCCGCAGAGCGTGGTGGATAGCATCAAGAGAAAGGTCAAGGGGCTGCTGCCGAATGAGAGCATTCCGCTGTCGGTGGAGGGCCAGGTGGAGGAGCTGATCAAGCAGGCGGTCGACCCGCGGAACCTGACGGCCATGTATATCGGTTGGTGTCCGTTTTTGTAAACGCGGGTTGGACGGGGATGTATGATATATTGGGGGTTGGTTGTACCGAGGTTTATATACTGGAAGAGCATTGTAGGAGTTGGGCGCGTTTACAATAGGAAGTGTTTCTTTGGATCTAGCCATCGGAGTCAATCCATTTCAAAATTCTGTACATTCACTGTCTGTTTCTCTCCTCCGCACTCTGGGCATACACCCTCCGCTCCCGCTCCAGACTGTTACAGCCGCAGACACGCTCATGCGCGGGTCAGCCTGCAGTTGACGTCGTCGTCGATGAACAGCGTCAGGGCAACTCGCTCTTTCCACGGCGCCTTGTCCGCCGTCTCCACGGACGCAAACTCCTGCGCCATGCGGACCACGACGTACGTCGCCGCGGTGAGCGCAAACTGCTGGCCGAGGCAGATGCGCGGGCCGCCGCCAAAGGGCACGTATTCCTGCGGGACGAGGTATTAGTCTAGACGGGATATTAAAATAAAAAGAAAAAAAAAGATAGTGGAAGATGCAGTTTGGCGATTGACTTGCGCGGTTACGTACCCATCCGGGACGAGGAGTCGCCCAGCGATCCGGGTCAAACGTCTCGGCGTCCGGCCCGTAGAGGTCAGCGCGGCGGTGCATGGTCCAGACCGAGAAGAGGACGCCGGTGCCCTTGGGCACGAACACGGGCGCGGTGCCGTCCGCGCCGCCGCCGGTCGGGAGGATCGTGTCGCGTTCGGCCCGTCGGCCGTTTTGGAACACGGGCGGGTAGAGGCGGAGGGCTGATAGTTCCCGACAGTGTTAGCTTCTCTCTCTCTCTCTCAATGTAGCGTTCGCGTGTTGTGCAGCTCACTCTCGTTGACCATGTACTGGGCGAGTTTTAGGTTGCGCAGCTGGTCGTAGCTGGGCAGCGCGCCGTCCAGCGCCCGGCGGACGTCTTCGCGCAGCCGCTGCCAAATGTCCGGCCGACGCGACAGTTCGTGGAACATGTTGCTCATCAAGCTGGCCGTGGCGTCGCGGCCGGCGGCCATGGTGCTCATGAGCTCGTCGCAGATGACCTCCCGGTCGTGAATGACCTCGACAAGCTCGTCGAGGAAGCTCTTCCGCTGCTTCTCCTCAGTACCACTACGACCATGATAATCATTGCTGGGCTTGTCCGCGTCCATCTTGGCGCGCCGACGGGCGGCAATGGCCGCGTCGGCATACGCACCCATGTAGTCGCGGCAGACGCGGCGTTCCTTGTCCTCGCGCGGATCAATGGGGTAGAAGCGCTCCAGCGGGCCGCGGAGCATCCGCTTGTCGACGTGCGAGAGGGACCAGCTAAACGCCTCGCCAAACTTGCGATCGCGCGGCGAGGGCTGCGTCAGCGTGTGCGTGGAGTGGCCGACCAGGAAGTCGCTGGACAGGTCGAACGTGAAGCGCAGAAAGCAGTCCTGCAGGCTCACCACGGCTGAGCTATCCGTCGGCAGCACGCGCAGCAGCGAGTCGACGTGCCGCTCGAAGATGGCCAGGTCGGCGACGTGCTCGCGGGCGAAGCTGGGGCGGAGACGGGCGCGGGAGCGCGCCCAGTCCTCGCCGTCGGCGACGAAGATGCCGCGGCCGAGGAAGCGGCCGAGGAAGGCGCGGCGGCCGGCGATGGAGTAGTCCTGCGCGCGGGTGGACAACAGACACCGGACGTTCTCGGGCTCGGCGGTGTGGATGGCTTGCCGGCCGCGGATCCAGGTGTAGTAGGTGTAGGCGCCGAGGTCGCGGAAGCGCTGCGCCGAGTCGGTGGTGTAGCGGTGCTTTCGGGCCGCGGCCATGGCGGTGAGTGCCACGTCGAGCCCGAAGATGGGGTCTCGGTGAGGGTAGGCGACGGGGCGCGAGCAGCCGTTGAGCTCGTAGGCTTGGCCGAGGGCACGCCAGGCGGCCCGGTAGCGGGAGATGCGGCGGACGAGAAGGGCGAGCGCCCATAAGAGGACGAGGGTGAGCACGGGATGCGCACCAAAGTAGGCAGTGGCGGCTTTGAGAAAGAAGGAGGCCTTCATGGAGGGCAGAAGTTGCTATGTGTAGCTGTTGTGCGAGGAATTGAGGACACCAGTCGAGATCTGATGCTATTATGCGCTGATGCCGGACGAGACTGGACAGACGGGACAGACTAGACAGACTAGACAGACTAGACAGACTAGACAGACGGGACAGACGGGACAGACTAGACGAGTCAACGAGTCAACGACAAACACGATAGTATGTGAAGGAAGGGTGATCTTTGTCTCACAAGTGCCGGGAAACATCTTTGTCTCACAAGTGCCAGGAAACATCTCTGTCTCCCGAGTGCTGGTAGGCCAAAACCGAAGCGGTGGTCCGAAGGGGCCGGTTCCGATCCTTGGCAGCACGAGAGTACTGCAGATGCAAGCGCCACGGCTGTATGGATGGGTGACGTGATGGCCGCTAGGGCCTGGGATTGGGTCAACCAGGGATGCATGAATGGAGGGATGAACGGAGGGTTTAGCCACAGTGACACGAACCATGCGAGGTCATGCATGATCGTCATGGTGGGATAGGCGGCGGCCGGCACGTAGCTGAAGGGGTCGTACGTATCGGAAGTTCATCAAGACACTGTGCTTGATTCTCCGAGCATCGGCTGCGGCCGGCCGGATTGACTGTTGGGAAGCATGCCCATGGAGGGGGCTGGCGATGCTCCGCTGCCATGGAGCTGCATGGCGATCCTTTTGGCTCGAGAACTGCATGTATGGTGTATGGGGGAGGTGATGGCGGGGTTGGAGGTGGCCGCAAAAGGAGGAGACAATCATGATGGATTCATGTTTGGTGGCTGCATTATGATGTCAACGGGGAAGCGTCTGGCAAGAGGCGAGCCGGGCAGATGGCAAAAGACGCTCAGCTGCGAAGTGTGAGCCGCGTGATGGGCTGCCTCTGCTGTTTGGGCCGATCCATCCATTATGAGCAAGTAGTCTCATGGATCGGGGAGGGAAGCAGTTGCCTGTCTATTTCTTTCCATCGTTTTTCATATCTGTGTCCTTCGTTCCCAGCCCCAACCCACGCTGAAGTTCTTGCTTGGGCCAACATCAAGTGACGAGTCAATGCATATAGTGGGGATAATATGTTTGATGACTGCTACAATAATAAGCGCAAGAACAACTATAGGTCCTAGTTCCATATATATATGTACGGGCTATATAAGCCCACCACATCCCTCAGCCTCACCTAGCCGAGCCGTGCCGCAGCTTCCTCGCCCTCCTCTCCAGATGACTGACGTGAAACTCCGTCACGGGACTCGGTATGCTCAGCATGACGTGCCTGACGCGCTGCATCAGAAGCGGCGCCGGGTTGCACGTCTCGTGGTCGAGCCGCGGGTCCCCCGGCTCGGCGCCGATGTCGTGGATGACCAGGTTCGTCAGCACGCGGTGCAGCTCGCCGAGGCTGAGCCGGACATGCGCGGCGGCGGTCGGCAGCGGCCAGATGCCGGCGCGCGCGAGGCAGAAGCTGAGCGAACCCAGGATCATCAGCTCGCACTGGCGATGGTCGACGCGGGCGGCGTGGCGGCACCACCGCGGGGCGTGGTCGTCGGTGCCGGTAAGGCGCGAGACGACGTCGGCGACGATGTCGAGGAGTTGCTGGATGGCCCGCAGCCGGATGGAAGAGATGGATTCTGAAGATTGAGTTAGAAAGTAGGGGGGGGGGGGGTTGTCGTTACCGATAATGTGAGGAGCTTGAACCTGATCAGCGGCAGCTGGGCTGGCGTCGGCGGCAGGCTGCGGCGGCTCCTCCGTCAGCATCCGGTGCGCCACGCTGCCAAAGTCGTCCCTCAGCCCAAACTCCCATGCGATCCAGAGGAGCTTGGACTGTATGACGTTGGCGTCGTGCGAAATCTCCGCCAGCTCCGCCATCCAGCCGCCGATCCACGGCGCCAGCAGCGCCGTGGCGTCGTAGTAGTTGGTCAGCACCGCGAGGTCGTGCAGGTTGTCCACGGACAGCACGGGCGGCACGCGGGAGAAGCGGGCGTGCGCGATCTGCAGCAGCACCTGCATCGGCGCCGGCTTGTCCTCGGGCAGCGCGACGCTCCAGTCGGGGGAGGCGTGCGCGGCCTCGGCGTAGGGGCCGTACAGCATGCGGTCGAAGATGGGCGAGGCGCGGGCCAGCGCGCGGGAGCAGACGAGGAATTCGGCGTGCTGCCAGGAGGATGATTCGTTGTCGGCATGGTCGACGTCGTCGCGGCCGACTTGGAGACGGATGTCACCGCGAGGGTCGATGGTGACACTGTCGCTGGTGGTGGTCATGGTGCTTGTGAGTAGACGGCTGAGTGCCAATGTCAATGTCCTTGGGTTGATCTCATCACATCTTTGAGTCTCTATTTAAGCTTGACGTCTTGTTGACAACAAAAAGCCAAGATGCTCTTTCTCTTCTCATGCCTCTATTCCGGGACGGTTTTGCGAGGTCCACTCTCGTGTTTATTTTTAGGCTTCGTTTTCTATCTTGGCCAAGGGCAGCCGTTGACAACCCCTGAATGATCGTATTAGTGGGACTTCCCCAGCGATTCAGGGGCTCTACCGATTGGACAATGACTTGTTTCCCAAATGGACGTGGTTGGTTGTTGCCCTATTGGGCTGTCCTCCTGGCGAAGTTGAAATAAGTGGCTTTCCCAACTAGGAGAATTTGGTCTATTATGAGAGTACGCCGATTATTATAGTGTTATTGTGACGCTATTCTAGGGTTATTTTTAGTATGAATTAGCGACCGTCGAAATTGTCACTTGCGTATAGTTGAGCTTCCTTGTCAGACACGTCGACAACATCAGACGACAAGTAGCATTCCCAGAGCTGATTGTTAATTAGCTACTTTGACAAATCTAATTGCCCCGTCTTGAACATGATACTCTCCAACCTCCTCGGCACATCCTCCATGACCTCCCTCGTCGCGTCCCTCAGGTGCTGACTCGGGTTGCACTCGCCATGGTCTCCTCCCTCCTCCTCCCCCCCGGCCCGTCCAATATCCTGCACCTCCACCCCGTCGAGCCTCGCGCGCAGATCCCGCACGCTGCCCTTGACCTCCTCCGCCTCCGGCAGCGGCCAGAGCCCCGCGCGCGACAGCCCGGACACCAGCGACCCGAGGATCATCGACTCGCAGCGGTGGTGGCCGAACCACGTCGCGTGCCTACACCACCTCGGCGCCTCGTCCACCACGATTAGGTTCCGGATCATCTCCCGGAGGACACCGCACAGCAGCCGGATCGTCTCGAGCCGCACGGACAAGATGTACTCTGAAAAATTGGGTTACTTTGGCCTGTAGCTGTAGTAGTGCGTGAGTGAGTGGTGGGTGCTTGCTCACCGATCGTGTCGGGCGGGATCTGCAGGTCGTCCAGCGCGGGCGCCGGTGCGCGCTCGACAAACGCAGCCGCCGCGTGGAAGAAGCCCTCGCGGCAACCGAGCACCCAGCAGATGCCCATGGCCTTGACCAGCGCCGCGCCTCCCCCGTCGTCCGGCTCCGCGGCGAGCGGGCGCGTCCACGACGCGGTCCACGGGCGCAGGACCGCCGTGGCACCGTACTTGTGCGCGACGGCGGCCAGCGCGTGCAGCGCGTCCGTCGGCAGCCGCGCCGGGACCTGGTCGAAGCGCGCGTGCACGGCGTAAAGTAGCAGGGCGAGGGCAGCCGGGTCGTCATGCGGCAGCTCGACGACAAGGCGGTCGGAGAGCGCAGGGCCCTCGCTGGAGGGGCAGCAGTCTCGCTGCGGTGCGTCGCCGTCGCCGTGGAAGATGTTGTCGAACACGGGCGAGGCCCGGGACAGCGCCCGGGAGCACACGGTAAAGACGGCCGGATTGGCGGAGCGGCCGGCGCCGACGTGCAGCCGAGCATCGCCGTCACCGTCGAAGATCACCTCGTTGCCAGGCATCTTGAAATGGCCAGCTTCTCCAACTAAATCATTGAAGCAATAAAATTATGCACATAATTCTCTTCCTCTAGATTTATATTACATCTGTCCATAGTTGCCAAGACTCACGCTGCAGTGGATGTCGGAGGCCTATTTTTATCCCAGAACGTGGACACGGTGGCTGTGCCAACAACCTGGTCCCTGTCGTCGCCCTACAGGGTCGCTCCAGGACGCAAATCAGCCTTGTCTGCCTGCATCGTCATAGCCACGACCGTATTCTGGGCGATGTAGATGCTAAAGAGGGAAGAATGTATACGGGCTTGGGTAGGAGTTGCTGACGGCGCCACTCTCGCTTCGCGCAAACCTTATCAACAGATAATTGATCGAATCGACGTAAGCCTCGTCTGAAAGTAACTTGGAAAAAGTGGATATTAATAAGAGTTCACTATAGGCGCACATACCAAATAAGGAAATAACTACAGTTATTTACGGACCCGGGGGGGGGGGGGCGCGGGGGGGGGGG